>NW_009919613.1:27319-48149 GCF_000696875.1 Nestor notabilis
CTTCACTCTGAACAGATCACTGTTGATACCTCTAGCGTGTAAATGGCTAGCTGTTTACAAAATCCAGACACAGTGGTTAGATCCCAGGAGTTTTGCTGTGAAGATATTTGTTCTGCTTTTAGAGATGATCTTAAGGTCCTTTCCAACCCTAACTGTTCTGATTCTATGATTCTATGTCTTTGTTGGATCATCATCTAAACACCCTGCAGAAGCATGGAAGTATGTAGCGTGGAATGCTGATTGTAATACTTCAATGTAATTTAAATGATTTTCAAGTAAGGTTACTACAAAGTAGAAGTAGGAGCTTTTTTCTGAAGTGTGGATTATTCCACTTAACAAGGTGGGTAAAAGAAGCTATATGATTTTGTAAAACTAAACAAAAATGCCAGCAGGAAAACCCAGAATAAAAGAGATTTCCTGGCATAGGTTCCTAGTCCTGACTAGGCATTACTTCCTTCTCCAAAATAAGCATTTATACAATTACCTTCACAATTTTGAAAGATAATTCTCTTTCTTTTTTTTTTTTTTTTTTTACTTTCTTATTGCTAGTCCTTAGGCTTTGTTTGCCTGCATAAAACAGACCTTTGAATAGCATTTGTGAAGAGTAGCAGAATTCAGAATTAGCAATAGTGAAGCATTTCTGGGAGGGGAAGGAGGGGTTTCTCACACAGTATAGCCAATATCAAATGGGTATGTGAGCTGCCAGCTTCAGCTCAACCTATGCCTCTTCTGCTTTATTCCAGGTTATGGACACACAGTGCCTTTGTCTGATGGAGGAAAGGCCTTCTGCATCATCTACTCAGTCATCGGGATCCCATTTACACTGCTTTTCCTGACAGCAGTGGTACAGCGCATCATCGTCTATGTCACCAGGCGGCCTGTCCTGTATTTCCACATTCGCTGGGGCTTCTCCAAGCAGATTGTTGCAATCATCCACGCAATAGTCCTTGGGTTCATCACTGTCTCGTGCTTCTTCTTAATCCCAGCAGCAATATTTTCTGTTCTGGAAGATGACTGGAATTTTTTGGAATCATTTTACTTTTGTTTCATTTCCCTAAGCACTATAGGCCTTGGAGACTATGTGCCAGGAGAAGGTTATAATCAAAAATTCCGAGAGCTGTATAAAATTGGAATTACATGTAAGTGTCAAACTAAACAGCTAAATAAAAGGCATTTTATAATAATAATTAAAAAAAGAAAAAAAAAGACTTGCCCTCTCCATTCTGTGGATAGTGATTTTGTGAGCTGTCAGCTAGCAAAGTGGGCATTTTTAGGTAGCTGTGCAAGGAGAAAACCTTTAAATAAGGTTAGTTTTCTTAGTTAAGGGGAAAAAAAAAAGCTAAAGCCAGAATTCCATTGTGCTAAACCATGCCTAATTACTCTTTTATTACTAGTAGAGAAAAATGCTCACATTATTGTAATGAAAATGGCTATGAACATCTTGGGCTTTCAGTGCATCACAGAGCCAGGAAGATGATCTCATAAGGTGAGATGAGAGATGGACAGAAATGAATTGAGGCACAACTGGAAATGAGGCAGAATAGCAAAGTTTCTGACTCTAGTTGTAACAGACGGTAGCTGAAGCTGGCACCAGTACATACCAGCTGTCAGAGAGACAAGTAGACCAAGACGACAGCAAAGCAAGACCACAAATGTTATATTTAAATTGTTTCATCACATTTGACACAGAAGGAAGGGCACAGTGATCAGTGATTTTGTCAAAGTAGAGCTAAGAAAATTATGTTTGTGTTGGCATTCTGAATTAATGTATGCTGAGGGCAGTATTCTCCAGTGACAGTGCTTTGAAGCATCCCGGCTTCTGATACAGCTTCAGTCTGCGCAGTCCTGGCTCATCAGATGCACTGCCTGAAAGAGCTGAACGGCCAAACCAAACCTTTCCTGTCAGGTTCCCTTCTTAGGCTGGTATGCATTTTTCTCTGCTCCTGTACAATCTTAACACAGGTAAAGTGTCCATGAACTTGGTTTTGTGTTTTACCTAAAGAGAGATTGGGCCTTGAATTTTCATTGTGTGAAGCAGGATTTTGAACCGACCAACAGAACACTTTATTCTCCTGCCTTCATTGCTGGAGATTTCCTCTTCTACCCATTGTGTTTAACTTACCAACAGTAGCTTTTAATCATTACCCTATTGATCAGCAGAGTAGATTTGGGGATGCTAAATGATGAAGTGAATAGAGAAAGTCACACATAGTAATGGCCTTGTAAAAATTCTAGTCAATCTGAAAACTCAAAAGTCAGAAGAATAATTATGGCTCAGATTATCCTTTTTCAAAATTTATAACACTTGGGAAATAAATTTCAGGAAATACCGAAAGGAAAAAGAAGCTGTTAGGCAAAGTCATGACTTTAAAATATTTAATTTTAACACTTTTAAGATCATAATTTTTAAATTACTATTTTTCCTTTAATCTGAACAATTCAAGGAACCAAACAGGATGTGTGAAGTCTTTCCTCTTGCTGAACCTATGTTTTCTTCAATAAAAGTTTTTCAGTTTTACAGCAGATGATGCTTAATAGGTGCTACAGGCTTTTCAAGAACTTTCAGGAGAACGTAAGTCCTGTTCTAAATCAAGTCGTGAGAAGCTGGGCTGAGTTTCAAAGAGAATTGCAAAATTCTCAGTGCAGATTTATAGAGGCCTTTTAATTGGCATAGCTTTGTCACTTCTTTCTTGTGTTAATGCGTAGCTCCTGCTTGATGTCATGAAATAAAGCTTAAAAATAATTCATAAATTTTAGCTGTAGTGCTGATTTAGGTCAGTACCTGGTCCTGCAATATTGATTCAGTGGTGCTCCTGGAAGGAAAATAAGAATGTTATTGCCAGTGAATAATCTTCAACTTGTAACCATATGTATGGTGACCATATGTAGATTATAATAATTAATCTGTGTTGATCTTTCAGCACATTTAATGTTCAGCCTTTGGATGAGCATGTGGTACTAATAATTGTGTGCTTCTGCTTGATTTACTCGTGGAAATGATAAAATACTCAAGTAGTCATGCTCCTCATTAAATTGTAATGATCAGTAGCAGGGATCTAATGAAACATTGAGATTAAGAAAAGCTCATTTAACACCTTCCATCAAATTCTAGATGCATGTGTTTGGAGGGGAAAAAAAAGAGCACAGCTGTTAACCATATGAAGCTCCATTTTCAAAAGTCTTGGTCTATGAGAGCTAATACCTTCAAAAATCAATTGGTACAGCACCAAAGTCACCAGTAATATAATTCAATTAACACTTCCAGGTTTGGATAGTTTATATATGTTAGTAAAACATTGCAAATAATCTTTAAGTTGTCATCACATATAGCAACTGCATTGGGTTTTTAAAATAGCAGTAATTTTACAGTGCTTCCTTATTTTTATTTTATTGGGTTTGTACACATTTCTGGTTGCCTTGTTTTCCCATTCATTTCAGGGTGTTGGATGTCTTCTTATAATTTTCAAGGAAAAGAATTCAAAAGCTTTCATGAAATATAAGTGATTTGTCCTGCTAAACTGGTACAAACAACAAATAACCATATGTAGCTGCCGTATTGTTACTTCTATTTGTAACATGTAGGGATATTAAGGGAAAAATCTTTTGAAGAGCACTTAATCATGAAGGTAGAAAATAAGTGGGGAAGCGTGCATGTGCTAAATTTTAGTATTCTGTTTCATTTAATGTCTTTACTCTTGTACAGTTGTAACAAAAATTAAAGCCATTAGTGTTACTTTTGGGGTTTTTTATGTGGGTTCTTGTTGATTATAGAATGAAAATGGAAACAGAGGATTTGACAATCTAAAGTGGGTTACAGAGCTCTGAAACTGGGTCATAAAGAAAATTAACATACTACTCAGAGATGACAGGAGTGGGAAAAGTTACAAGGTTAAAACTGTTCCAACCCCACTTAATTTGAAAATAATTAAAACACTTTTTCTTTTCTTCTTCTTTTTTTTTTTTTTGTATCCAGGTTATCTCTTGCTGGGCCTTATCGCAATGTTGGTGGTTCTCGAGACTTTCTGTGAACTCCATGAGCTCAAGAAGTTTAGGAAGTTGTTTTATGTGAAGAAGGACAAGGAAGAGGACCAGGTGAATATAATGGAACATGACCAGCTCTCCTTCTCTTCCATCTCAGACCAAGCAGCCTCCATGAAGGACGATCAGAAGGCAAACGAGCCCTTTGTGACTTCCCAGTCCCCAACTTCCAATGACAGCTCTCTAAACAATTAATACAGGGGTACCCAAACCATTGTTCAGTGCATTTATGCTACTTACCATAAGAAATAGAATGCCTCATATTTTTTTCTGAAAATATAAAAGCTGGAAGACTGTGCTACTTTAACAAGGACTCATCATTTCTGACATAGAAAAGACTTCTGGGGAAAATGTGGGAGCCACCCTGGGAAGAGGGAAAAAGTATAGGATGTGGCTGGGAACATTAGGCCGTTTTGCTTGAGGAATAAGGAGTTAGGTGTACTGCTTTCAGAGATGCCAGAGAGAAAGGTTTGCAAAGCACCTTCATCCAACATCTCTAGGAGAGTAGGCCTTCACTGACATCCAACTCATTTAGTTGCACACCCCATCTTGCAGCTGGGGGACAGAGCAAATTTTGGGATGTGCACTTTTGATTATCCAAAGTATAGTCACAGATTTAATCCAAACACCAAATATCTTAATCTGGAAAACATTTTCAGAGTAATATCTATACGTATCCTGGAGGTGGGAGTATCTAGATCATCCCTCTATTACCCAGTAACTTGCAGGTGCAGATAATAGTTCTAGGAGTGAAAAAACAAGGCTCTGGTCCCTCCTTTGCCCATGCCATTTACATTCAAATTTCCTACTTCTTTAAAAGGTCACCTAATCACAAGAAAATGTTGTCCTGAAGAGGGTGTGCCTTGAGTCTTCCATGCTGTTTGTATGAAATACTTTTGTAAACTCTGAGAGATAGCAGGACCAATTCAAAGTGCTGGGCAAGATGGGGTTGTCGGAAAGGGAGACAGCTGCATTTCAGTCCTCTGTTCTCTGAAATGGGCAGGAGTGCATTTTTAGCTATATGGAATGGGATGAAAAAGAGTCAGCATATGCCACAATTGGCATAGTCATGTCTTTATGGCATTCTCCTAGTAGATGATTGAAATCTGTTTGTCAGAAAAACTCAACACTGTTTCTTCTACAGTCCAACCCCGCGTGTACTCTTTGCTGAGATGATAGGTAAATGGAGGAACAGAAATAGTGTCACCTTTGAACATAGCCCTTTTTCTTCTTTTGCTTTTCTAACTAGTACTAGAGCACTTTAGAGGAAAAGGGAATGCTTCAGGGCAAAACAATTTTTCAGTTTTTCATATGGCAAGAAAAAAGGAAAAATGTCACACTTGGTTCAGATGGAACCGAATTTTTTTCCCCTTGGGAAAAGTCACTAAAAAGTCAAGATCTCGCTCAACTTCCAAAGCTGGAACCTCTTTGGCTGTAACAAGAGAGGTGTTTTAGTCCAGCAACCAGTCACTGTGCTGAATGCAGGGACCTCTGAGGGAATTTCAGTGAGCAGGAGATGAGACTTAAGTGGTTGTAGTACTCTCTCTTCTGGCCTTACGTATCTACAATATGGGAGTCTTGATAATGCTTTGCAATGAACAAAAGATCTGGAGCACAAATAGCCATATTAGAACAGCCTCCCACATAGGTGTAGTGTAGAGGAGAGCCTTTTCTCTGCAATGCGAGCATGCCAGGTTGCCTGTAATTTGGCTTTTAGTGTTTAGAGCTGAATATTTTACTGTAAAAGAAAAAAAAAATCAGTGTGTCTAGATATAGCGCACGTGGGAAAAATACTTGAAAGTAAATAACCCAGGATATGCTGTGTTTGAGCTTAATTATAGCTTGCATCAAACAGATTTTATATCTTTACTGGAAAAACTTACTTTATCGTTAAATCAGCTGAAAGTCTTAGATTAAAAATTATATTTATAGAAAACCAGAGCTAAAGGTTTCGGTTGTTTTGGGTTTTATAGATTAGGTGAGAGATCATACTGTCTTTGCATGTTCCCAGGAAAGTGGCTATTTTTATACTGCTTAAGTTAACACAGTTCTATTTATAATGAATGTTAACCAATATATATGTACATATATACATAAATATATTTATATACTGTACATATATCACAAATCACCAGAGTTTAACAGACCTAGGAATGGCATTTTAGATATTTTTTTCCCTAGGCATCTCTTTATACAGTCAATAATTGAAAATTATGGCATTAAAATGACGCTGACATAAAATTAAGAGTACTGTGCTACAAGAAACATTTGTACTGTTTTTTTCCAGTGGAATTTTATTGATTGTTTTCAGTACCTTAAAATTCAAGATTTCTTTTTATTTCAGTGTAACATTAAGCTCTAAAGGATATGCACAGATGCTAAATATACAAAGTTAATTTTGCGGTGCGTACACAATTGCAAAATGTAGACACATGAAATGAAAGCACAGAATTCAAAGCAGAAGCGATAAACTAAGCAGTATACTGTGATGTAGGTGAGTATTTGATATTTTAAACTTAAATAAAAAGTCTGGCTTTTGCCTGCCTGCACTATGAAGTAGAGATTGTTTTCTTTAGTGGTGTGTGTGTGTGCACGTACTGTAGAAAAATCCTCTCTGCATTTGTCAAGATTGTGCATCCTTTAGTTAGCCCTCCACTGCTCAAGGTGGGACCATTAATGACAGTGTGTATTACCTGCCCGTGATATTAACTGTAGCTTAGTACTGTGTTGATTATTCCTATAGAAAAAAGGCATTCCAAAGTGTATTTGGTTTTGTTTCAGATGCTGACTGATTATAGCAAATAAAAAATAGAGGCATGACATTTATCTTGTCTTATAAGCTAACTACTCCAATATTTGAAGAAATCTGAAAAACTGTCATTGCTGCTTATCAGTACCACTGATAAAAATAATGGCCTTCATTTCCTGCAGCTTTTACATCTTCGTGTGAAGACAACACAAGATCAGAATAGTTAAAACTGGAATCCAGATTAGAAGGAGAAAGATTATTGTGCAGGAACCTTAGTACAACGTGTCATTCTTTCCTAGAGGCAGACTGTGAAGAGGGTGCATATAAACCCAAATAGAGCACATGGGTAAAATACAATGGTGCTGAAACAGAAGTTGCAAGAAGAGTTAGAAATGTGAGCAAACTGCATGTACACAGAAAAGAATTGTCTGGGTCCTACCCTCACTCTCCTCTCGTCAATCGATCCAAGCATATATTCTACAAATAGCTTTATTCCCATGCTGATATTTGCCATCTTTGCTTTTAGTCATTAAATACAAATGTTTTTATTGTTTCAAGGGAAAGAACTGGCAGGCCATTCAGTTGTGTTGGAAGAAAGAAAATGGAAGAACCCACTTGAGTTTTGATATTGGAGCTGAGTTGACAGTCCCTTTGAGAACATGTCCTCTTCCCTAAGAATTTCTTCCCAAGATTACCAATAGCACCTAGTGTGGGTGAACACAAGACCTGCTGAAGGTTGAAATGAGTAATTTGCTAAGTAGGTAACTTCAGAGACTTGAGTGGTTTGCAGATTTAATGCCATGCTACAAAAGTTACCTACTTGGGTGTTTATGTCAGAATAGTTGCTTAAGAGCAGCAGTTCTGGGTTACATTAAATTTTGGGCTAGCCCAGTATCTTGTCTTTGGCAATGGCCAAGATCTGACATTTGAACTTGTGTAAGGAGAGGGCAAGCGTAAGCATGTAGAAACATGCTTAGTTCCCTGGAATATTCTCCTAGCTCCCAGTAATGGGCAGCTCTGTATCTATGATCTAGGAGGTATGGAAAGTTGGTGTAGGTATGATGTGTAGAACACATCCTACATTGATGATGTGCATGCTCTCTGTGATCGTCAGTAAGAGACTGTCCCATGCAGGATCAAATTAAAATTATCCGTTACTTTCTCATAAGGCAGTTTCAAGTTAAGTGCTTTGCAGTAACCAGGTTTGAAGCAAAAGAAAGTTACTATAACTGGAAGCAGTGTTACTCCAGATGTACACCAGTACAAAAGAGTGCTGTTTCTCTTCTCTGCGCTAGTAACTGTCATTATTGTAGTGTGTATCAAGAAGTACCTAGACAGCAAAAAAAAAAGTGTGTATCTTCATATTGCTTGTTTCAGATAGAAACAGTAATTTTTGAAATCACAGTGATTAGGTTTGGAAATTCATATGCTTGCTAATGCATATTAAGTAGTTGATGTATGTCATTTTTAATGCCTCATCACTTCCTAAGTTATGATTTACTTGCTTTTTATCATGGATTTCTTGTCTCAATTATCTTCAAAGGTCATCACATTGCCACTGATTATGAGAGCTGTGATGCAGTTATTTTGCTGCTGGTGGTGCGGGTCTGTCAGAGCTGTTGCTTTAGCTCACAACAAGACTACCTCATGTGTGGCAGTGGGGGCCAAATGATAGATTTAGGTAATGAAGAGGGACAGTGTGTCTGGGAGCAGGTGTACGGGCTGACAGCCAACGTCAGAACAAAATCATCTGCTAAGTGACCGCATAGTCTTCACCAGACTTTGTTGCCTTTTGCTAGGACTAAGAGGAAAATGCTTCCAGAGGAAGGTAGGAGAAAGATAGAAGTCGGGATAAAAGGAAGAGTAGGGAGAATGTGGGCCCTCTCTGGAAGGAAACACGAGACCTGGTTGCCTGGGACATGGAGAAGGCTGAGGTACTCAGCAACTCAGTCTTCACTGGCAAGAGCTTCAGCGACACCGCCTGAGTTGCAGAGTGCAGGCACTGGGAGAATGAAGAACCACCTGCTGTAGGAGATCAGGTTCAAGAGTATTTAAGGAACATGAAGGTGCACACACCCATGGAACCTGATGAGATGCATCTGTGAGTCCTGAGGGAACTGGCGGATGAAGTGGCTAAGCCACTGTCCATCACATTTGAGAAGTCATGTCAGTCTGGTGAAGTTCCTACTGACTGGAAAAGGAGAAAAAGAACCCCCATTTTTTAAAAGGAATAAAAGGAAGACCTGGGGAACTACAGGCCAGTCAGTCTCATCCTGGTGCTTGGGGAGATCATGGAGCAGATCCTCCTGGAGGCTGTGCCAAAGCACATGGAAAATAAGGAGGTGATTTGTGACAGCCAGCGTGGCTTCACTAAGGGCAAGTCATGTCTGGCAAATTTGTTGGCCTTCTACGAAGGCGTGATAGCACTGGTGGATAAGGGAAGAGGAACTGATATCATCTACCTGGACTTGTGCAAAGTGTTTGATGCTGCCCGACACAACATCCTTGTCTCTAAACTAGAGAGACATGAATTTGATGGATGGACCACTCGGTGGATAAGAAATTGGATGGATGGTCATACTCAAAGAGTTGCAGTCAACAGGTTGCCCTGAAAAGCTGTGGCTGCCAGATCCCTGGCAGTGTTCAAGACCAGGTTGGACGGGGCTTTGAGCAAGGTGGTCTGGTGGAAGGTGTCCCTGCCTATGGCAGGGGGGTTGGAACTGGATGAGCTTTAAGATCACTTCCAACTGAAATCATTCCATGATTCTATGAAGGACACTGCCAAAGATAATCTGAAACAAAATTTGATGGATTTGGCTTTTTCACTATTTGTCTATAGTCTGTGGCTCTCTGTTACTTCAGTTACACCACATACAGTATGAATCAGGAAAACAGTTTGGCTTTTCCCCAGTGTCAATGGTCCCTGTGCTCCCTGAAGTGCATTATGCTTGTTATAACAAGTTTTCCTGCATTAGGTTCACTGAGTATTGAGACCTGTGAGCAGGAAGCATCATTGCTGAAACTTTTAGGGGGAACTGCCTGGCCCTGGAACTGCCTCCCTTGTCAGACTCCTGGCTGTCTAGAAAGAGAAAAGGGAACCGTCTATCCTAAAAAGTGAGAAGGCAGCTCTACTGGGAGGCTCAAAGCTCCCCAAACCCATTTTGTGCTAATCCTAGAGGTCTTGCAGTCTTGGGCATATAGTATATATGTAGAAGTATTCAAAGTAGCACATAGAACTACAACGCAGATTCTCTATGCCTAATTTATTGAGACCAGTCAACCCACTCAACCTTCTGAATTTTATTTCCCCATTTAAGAATGCGACACACTATTCACTGACCATTCCTAAGCACTCACAGGTACCTAGCTGGGCCACTTCAGCAGGCAGCAAGGTGAGATTAAGAGAGCAGAAGGGAATTCTATACCATCTACTCTAAGGAGGAGCAGTGATGGGAATAGGTGAGGGGACAGGCACTCACTGGGAAAAACCCATCCCCACCCTTGAGAATATGTTAACTTCAACTGCAGGCACCATTAAAGATACCAGTTATTTCTGAAACTAGTTCCTACATCTGTCATATAGGGACTGTACGATTCACCCAGCTGTGCACTGTATGTCAGCCAAAGTTCATGCTACTAGCATCATAATGAACATAAAACTAACAGCTGATCCAGAATAAATAAATTATTTTCTTTTTCATTTTAAGGAAGTGCATCGTTGCTGTGCTTCTGGGCATTATTTAGACTCTGATGTTATTCTGGCCTGCAATGTTACATTATTCTGCAACTGTAAAGCTTCTGTCTCAGCCATGCATGGGCAAAAATTAATTACATCTTTACATAAATAGAAGACAGCAAACTGTAGTATCGATTTAAGTGGGAATTAGCAAATCTTACCCTGCTTTCTTGGGCTGGTTTCCTGATATGAGCTAAGATCTGTTAGATTTCTTTGGTGATTGGCAGCCGTGATTTAAGGCATGCTTTCTGAGCAGAAATGCAAAAAATATTGCTATCCAGTAATAAAGTATAGTACCACCTTTGGGATTAAGTCCTCCAAATGTTTAGTTGGCTATTCCTGCAGATTAATCCTATTTTCATGGAGTATTACGGCCTTGTTTGAAATTTAGTATGCAAAATTTAAAATTCACACTCCATTTAACTCAAGTGCATGTCGAGTGAAAAGAAAATATCAGTATGAAAGAAGATGACCTTACTTCGTATCCCACCTCCCAGGGAACTTGACTTGCTACTGCTGATCCATGCCCACAGCTGAGAAAATCCCCTGGCTTTCCAGTCCCATGCAGAGTGCAGAGGCAGGCAGTCTTTGCCCCAGGAAGGCTTGCAAGCAACATCCCCAGCCTTGAGAAGACAGGGCTGTCTTGGGGAGCAGTGAAAGGAGAGCAGCAGGTGCCACGGGATACAAGAGGAGTGATCACAGCAGCTCTGAGGCTGAAGGTAAGCAGCAAAGAGAGCCAGTGAGGGAGGTGACACAATGGGACTTGGAGGGAGCAGGGGCAGACAGCCTCCTCCAGCCTGTGGGGAAGGAGCTGCACCTGCTGCAGCATGAAAAAAGGAGATAAATAGTTCTATATCAGGATTATCAAGGGCGGGAGAGAGGTGCTTTTAGAAGTTACTTAGCTTTTAATCTTCCACACTGAGTTGTGGGGGGCTTTGAAGTGTATTGTAAAGAAACAGAATTAGGAACTAGCAAATCTGTAACAATTAGGTGTTGAGAGAAAAGATGTGTTTCTGTCTTTCGAAGGCAGAAACAACCCTTGTGATGCCCTTCCCTGACCTCTTACAAGACCCAAGACACATCAGAGATGTGTTTTAGATGAGATTTCCAGGTGTGACAGAGACTGTCCTAGCTCTCACCCCCTGTCCCAGATGCTAATTATCTTCTCTGTTAAATATTTCCTGTTTGGTTTTTCTGGCTGCACAATTTGTAATGAATTGTTCCAAAAGCAGCATTTCTGTAGGGCTTCGTTATGTTTTTGTCTGCTAGGTGATGGACCACATTACATTAGCTGTCAGCGTGCTCTGAGAAGATGAGCATCCCTCGATGTCCTCTTAATAAGCAAAGCAGGCTGAGCTCCTCTGAGCACTGAATGCAAGCATCTTGTCAATAGCTCAGTTAATTCCTGTTTCAGTTTTTCAACATGCATTTTTCATGCAGCACTGAAACCAGGGTGCCATGCTCCTGACATCTCCCCTTTCTGCTCCATGGCCACAACTCAGACCCTCTGCAGAGATGCCTGGGTACTGGCAAAAGAATACCCCAAGAGGTAACAATTTAAATGGTTTCTTACCTCTTCAGGTATTTAAATGGAATGTTTTCTATTTGTTGTCGTTTAATAGGATTCGGTTCTCCTGTTCTAATAAAACAAGAAAGCCTGGATGAGCATACAGCTATGGAAGGGTACAGGCTGAAAGCCTCACTTTACAAATATTCATGGTTTCTAAAGTGAGATTTCCCCAAAAATCAGAGGATCTCTCCCCAGTCAGATGCACTGACATGTGGACATGTTCGCATAACTGGACTCTGTCCAGGTCAGAGGACATCAGTTGCAAGGACTGCTCAATTGCAGGTGGCAATTCCTTTCTTCATCATATTCTTTCCTTCAGTGTCGTGTTCTGTCAACTGCCAAATATGAGAGTCTTCCCCCATCACATCTAATGTAACTTAAAATTTCATGGAAAAGATCAAGTAAAATTCTCTCAGGTGACCTGCACCATTCTGGGATCAGGGGGACACAAACAGGTGGGGTGCCTAAAAGTGGCCTCTGTGCTACTGAGGCATCCACCACCTGGACCAACAGCCTGTTGCTGCCTGTAACAGCTGTAGTGGCCTAAAGAAGACTAAAAGTCAAAATCAACAGCCTCAAGCAAGAAAGAAAATCTGCCCTGGAGGCTGGGGATAACTGGGAAACTGGCCTAGCGTGGGAATGAATGCCTACAGTCGCAAACACACATGACTAAGTCCCCTTTCAACTGGAACTATGAATAATACTAAAGGAATTGAAACCCCGTATCTTACACCATCACTTCCAAAACTGAGAACCATCTCTGGGTTCACACAATCTCTTCTGTAACCTAATCCAGTATTATCCTGTAACAGACAGATGCCCTCTACCAGCATCCCTGTTCAAAGGAGACTGCTCTGTCACTTTATTTCAATACAAATTCTTTCAGGGACAGTGTACACCTGGTTATCTCGTAGCAGCTTTTATCTGAACAGAAATAATTCCTCTCCCTTCCTGTATGTATTGCTCAAATGTAATTAACTCTCAGTCTTCTGTTAATAGAGCTACACAAGACAGGCTATTTAATCTATCCTTAAGAAACAGAGAGAATCATCTCTTGCTTCTTTTGCCACTTGTCTGTTTAAAATCACCTGTTTGAAAGGTGGGTGATGGGAAGTACACGCTGACAGCTCAATGAGGCTGTTGTAGTGTCTGAGCCAGCACCAAGGCCTTCCCTGCCACTGTGGAAAACACCTCACCTCATACCTCCTGGATCTCCTGTCATTCTTCCATGGCTGTCGAGGGCAGGAGGCTAAGCAGCAACGCACCATTTTGCAGTGCACCCAGATCACCCTCCTCCTCAGCATCCCTTCTTAGGATCTCAGCACATGGCAACAGACCACCTTCTTTGATCCCAGGTGAATTATGCCACACTTTTTTTCTACCACGTTTCTTACTTTTACTAGCCCCAGGCCTAGCCTACCTAATTCTTCCTATGAAATAATCCAGTCATGCATTATAAACACAGGATTTGTCTTGCACTGTAGGCGTTAAGGGAAATGGGCCAATTTGTGATTTGAGATACCTTTATGCGCTGGTAACACCCCTGCCAATTAATCTTCTTATACCATCCTATTTACCCACATCCTTGTGCTGTTTCTAATTCTTGCAGTACATCGCACAAATAGATTTGCAAACAAATCCTTGTGAGATTCTAAATTCTTCTGTAGACATGAGGCCAGCCAATCTGTGCTATTGACTGGAATAATCTTTTTGCAACACTGTCCATCTGTATGCATTTGTACATAATAACTAGCTGATTCTATGATCATATTTTCTAATCCTTTCCAGCAAACACGATGGCTTTTGTTACCTGCCTAAATTTACCCCTGCTCACTGATAAAATATAACAAAACAGATGAAAAAAACTTGCTATGCATGCCTGAAAGAAGAAGAAAATGGTGGATACAGAAGCACTGGCTGTACGTGTCATGAAATACAGCACCTGGTTTAACCCATTGAGTGTTTCTTCTTGTTATCCTCCCTTTTCTCCTGGTAAGAGGTGGCCACTCAGAGCCTGGACGTGTGATTCCCAAGGCAAGCAGTGCCTTTTGTTTGCACAACAACTTCCATTAGGTCCCCAAATCCAAATGCCAGTGCTCAAGATATAAATGAGACCCCCTGCTTAAGAGAAGTGCGGATGGGCAGGTCTCATCTTCCCTTGCCTGTGAGAAGGGACACAGTCTTGGGCCAGGGCTGGCAGGTGGCCACCTGCCTTTCCATCGCCTGGCAGGCAGGATCACAGATGGTCCGGAAATCAAACCTCCTTCCACACTGGCCCATCTCCCTGCCATGGGCATTAATAAAAGCCCTTATGCTTATGGTTTTTTCAGCAAGGTCGAACATACGCTGGCTAGTGGCTAACACCGATTCAGTCTCCTCCAGTAATTTAAAGCTGACATTTGCCGGCTTTCCAGGTCTGCCAGGTCACTGCAGAATTTGCTTCCCACAGAAGGCGTCTGCAGCTCCCTGTTCATGCCGCTTTAATAACTTCCTCCTTGGGGTGGGTGTTGTTTGTTTGTTTGTTTGTTTTAATCATCTCCTGCCCTGTTGTGCTGAGCTCTTTCTCAGTGCCTCGCACTCCCCTGCTCTGTTCCAGAGCCTGCTGTTATTCTTGGCATCCAAATCAATGCTAACTGGTGTATAATCAGCCTGTGTTTTACCAACCAACATTTGTTCCACTGTCAGCTTTCATTTCAGCTTCTGCTCTGATACCAGTTACTGTTCTGCTCTCCAGAGTAGAGCTCTGATTGCTTTGCTGGGTGCTGTACTCCACTCTTTGGGCCTCTTCTAATTATTTCCACGTCCATATCATGGACATCATCGAGTGCAGCTTGTCGCGCAGTGTCGCATCCTCACTTCTTACTAATCCATATACTTGGTTTACTTCTACTCTGTATCTGTGTGTCCCAGCTTTTACCTGCCCTTTTGTATTCCAGGCTCATGGCATTGTAATTCTGTACAGAATATTTCTTAATTTTAAGCCTAATATGATAAAACATTAAATAGATAGTTCCTGACAGGCACACTCATACATTATAAAATGCCAGTTTGAGTGTTTTGGCATAAATCTACTTCATTACTTTCTGCCTGTGATAATCAAAATGCTATAAACCTATTTCACTCAATCCCCACTTTTCTAAATTTATGTTTCATTGATCACTAGAAGCGTGTTTTGTGCTGAAGAAATAGAAATGTAGCTACCTAGGCATTTATCAACATATTGCCTGTGCTATGGTGGGATTAGATTGTGTAGATCAAGTTTTGATTTTTGTGAATAAGAGGCCACATTTAAAATAATCTTCAAGAAAACTTGGTTTATGAGTGTCACAATTCCTCCTCTCCGTCCTGTCACAGACAGGGACAGCAGGTGAAAGCCCTGGAGAAATGAGAATATTTAGATGCCAAGGGGATAGGAATGCTTGTATGGACATGTCACAAACACTTTAAACATCTGAAAGAGATTCTCAGTTCCTTCATGCCACTCCCAGCAAAAGTTCTTAAAATTTTATCCTAAATGCTGCTCCCTTTGGTGTTTGTCCTGACTCCCCAGACCACATCCAACCCCTGTGGCAGTGATGACACCGATGGGTGTACTCGTACACCAATTGGCATATTCACTCCTTCTTGCAAAGTGCTACTGTGAAATACTATATATCTTTGGTATGACGTATAGCCTGGAGACTGCAAACTCCACATGCGAAGTTATTTGTGTCTAGATAGACAGCCAGTTATTAATAAAAACTGTGTCAAGGAAGGTGGAAAGGGCCATGGTGTTCGGGCTGGCAGGGAGGGGCATAGTGGTCATGATGTTAGACCTGTGGTTAATGTGACAGGAGAAGTGGAGTAATGCAGACAAAGCAGGTGGGTTCATCTACCGCCTGTTCTAGTCTCTAAGAGTCCTTCTCCAGCATCAGGTAGCTGGTTCATTCCAGGCAAACTGGGGGATGTGGCATTTCCTTCTCCAGCATAGGAGGAAAGTCTGCTGGGAAAAGCTGAGCAACTGGGAAGGACACTCACACCAGAGAACCAGAATAGGAAACCTGAACATAAATTACGGGTTTTTTTAAGTTTCCTCAATTTAAGAAGCAATGAGCTAAACCACTAGTAAGCAAGGAAGAAGAATCACAATCCTTTCCTTTTAATGTTGTGAATAAGGAAGGGATACAACAGTAAGGAGAGGATAAAATATTCTAAAAGAGATAAGATGGGGCAGTCATTTTAAAATAATTAGATATGACAGCCTGGATCCCAAGGTAAGGAAAACAAGGATACAAAGGGAATTATCAGCTCAGTAAGAATCTGGCAGCTCTTTTGTGTTTTCAAAACTAGACAATATTGTCTGTTGGGCAAATACCAATGGAGAGTAAATATAGCTGTATTTTTTTTGCGATAGATAAAGATATTACCTTAAAGTGGACTTGTTATTCCTCAATGGACCAAATCCTGCCCCAAAATCACACTCAATGCTATCTTTAAGATGTTGTCATTTTCTTTTAACTAACCATGTTTGCTAACTTTACTGGATTAATGTGAGTGAACAGGCACAGAGTGATCTGCTCAGCTCCTTAAAGGAAAAAGTGCATCCTGTGGGGTTCAGGCAGCTCTCCCTTTAACCAAGGCCAGGCAGCTGGGGTATGTAACAGCAATCAGTGGCTGGGTGGGGAAAGGTCTGTAGTTTGAGGGGCAAGAGCTCTTCCTCTGCAGAGGGTCGGACTAGCTAAAAAGGAATATTGCAGAAATCTAAGCAATGTGTGTAGGAAAAACACTTTGTGAAACAGCTTTAGCTATGGAATGAGGGCTTGCAGCAGAGAGTGATAGTGGCTTTTATCAGTGCTGGCGGGTGCAGGAGGTGTTAGCAGCCTTGCAGGCAGCCTATCTAGGTCAGTGCATCCACATATGTACAATGCCTGTGGTCTCACTCCTGGAGAAAGGTAAGAACCAAGCATGCGTCTCTTGTTCTCTGCACCTTTCCCTAGCCTAGGGCTAGAGCCATGGAGCATCCTGGCCTAATCTGGGGGTGCAGGGCCTGGTGGGGGGGATATAATTCCTGCTTGGGGGGGGTGCAGCTGTAGAGGACTGAGAGTGATGCTGAGAAGTGAGAAGCTGAGACTAAAGAGAAATCAGAGGGCTGTGCTGGGAGCAAGTGTGAGCCAATTTTCTTTTTAGACTCTCATAAGTGCTGTTTGGAGACCTAGAGGAAAACTGCCCTGGGACTAAAGGATGAGTTTCCTATCTGAAGGGAAAATAGAGAGGCGAGGATAAAACCCTTGTTATGAGAAAAGCCAGATATATTCCTTTCATCTAGCTGGGTTTAAACCACATCCATATGTTTATTAGCCTCTTATCTGAGCCATATGCCTTCTTGCAGCTGCATTTCCCTTATCACAGAGCAAGTGGAAAAGTCTCAAAATGCCTAAAAGCATGTCGCTCTTTCATACACTTCATAAAACCCCAGCTGTCCCCCATATCTCTGCCCCAAGCCCATAACTGCAGTCCTCCTCGCTTTCCGCTTGATTGTTCACTCCTTTCTCCTCCCAGTCTTTCCTTCACCCTTGTCCTTCCTCTCCTCTGACAACCTCCTGCCACACTTTCCCTTTCTGGGGACACCTGGGCTCCTGATTCCTCTCTCTCTGCTCAGTTCACCAAATGAATGGCTACTTTAAACTCCATTGGTATGCAAAAGCATCTTTGTGGTGAGTCTCTGGCACCTTTAGAAACCCAGCTGCTCAGGGCACTTGTTGGGGGAAGGAATCACCCCATTTTGATGCCAAGTGAATGCCGAATAGCTGAAGGCTGAGCTTAGGGATGAATGCTGATGGAAATTCCAAAAAATGAAGCAACCTTCAGTGATATGTAGGCTGCCAAAGGCTGTGAGTCTGATATGACCCCACTATGTTCACTTAGAAGAGATTTTTGTATGGGGACATCTCCTCAAGCCTGTGGGGAGGTGGAGGTATATGCTGATGCCCTAAAACACACCTGTAATGATATGGCCTCCATTTGATCTCCTCGTAAGGCCAGTGCTTGGCTCGATTTAGTTTGAGTGAAATCTCACATAAGGGATGTATTTCCTGTATACAACAATTCAAATGCATTTCCCACTTGGTGCTAACCTCTAAAAGTAGGACATGAGAAACCATAGTATGTGTACAGAGCCTGTGAGAAGAAGGGGATCATCTAGGGATGAGGCATAGGAGAGTGCAAAAGAGCAGACACCCCATCCACATTGAGTCTGAGCTGATATGAAAACCTCATCCATGCAGTGGCTTGTGGAGTGTAAGAACATGTGCTGAAGTTCCACCTGACCCCACAGCTATGGGGTCAGGAGCTATAGCTATGGGGGGAGCACAGGACCTGAGCACTCCAGATAAGTGAGCTGTGGACAGGACGCTTCTCTTGTTTCCTGGAGAAAGTGTGTGTCTTGGCCCTTTTGGAGGTGTCCTGTGTGGAAGTGGGTTTTGGGGACATGTATTTGCAATTACAGGCCTCCACGTGCCTGTAGCATTTCTCTTTGGTATGTTTCCCTTAAGGGGGACTCACATCCTCCTTGCATCTCACACCACCTCTTCTGAGGGTAGTTATGGCTTGAAGGAAGCTGTGATGTTGGCAAAGCTCTCCTCTGCCCACAAGACCAGGATGCCCTGGCTGGCACCAAGCATGCCTGCCAGAGGAGGTGGGGGTTATTTCCTTTCTTACTATTACGCCAAATTTCATGGAGGGAATTGCCCGAGACTTGTGGAATTGCAGCTTTTGTGTGTTTGATTTGTCAAACCGCCCTTTGCGTGACTGGACTGGGGAACGATCGTACTGCGTGGCTGCAGCCTCCTGCAGCTTTTGCTTCTGCATTTACCCTTAGCTGCCTGTCAGCTACAAATGCATCAATCTATTAGATGGAAATAAAATAAAATATTTTTTCTCTCCCAAACTTTCTTCATGGGTGAATTAACAAAGTGATCTGGTGGCTCAAGCAGAGGCTGATCATTGCCTGCACCCCCAGGAGTTCTCTGCTGAAGTTCCATTTCTGGTCTGCTAACCAAGGGAAGTATTTAGTGGGGAATAATGCAGACAGGGGCACACAAATGTGGGAAGAGGACAAAGATACAGACACAAGACAGACTGACACGAGCTCCTGTGTACTGCTTTACTAAGGGAAACAACTCCGGAAGTGCCCAGTCTTGGCAGGTCCCTCAGCTTTTCCTGACCAGCATATTAATGAAGGAAAACAAGTAGGACATGGTACAGCCAGAACACCAAGGTGTTGCTGCGGCACAGACATTGCCCGTGGCTGTGCTCAGCAAAGGGCTGCCACAAAGGAGAATGCAGCAGAAGAGTGTAAACAGGCTTAGATGAATAGTCTGCAATAAGATGAACTACTTCTAAACACTTCTTCTTGCACTAAATCTTCATTAAAATGAAAATAAAGCAATCTGAAGGTGGGTGTATGCTAGGAAGATTAAGATGTTCAGATGTTAAAGTCCATCCTCCAGCCGCTTCCAGCTTGACATCTGAGAACAGCCTCTGGAGCCCTCTGACAAGGGAAGCAAGTTAGGTGCACAGAACATGGTTACAAGAACAGGTTCATTGTCAGCTCCAGGCTGTGTTGATCAGCTGCATGGATGTTTGACAGGAAACCCACAGACCCCAAATCATATGAGTTGTTTTACTTAGAAATCCCTTTTCACACCTTTCCTTTCACAAATAACCTACCTGCCTCTATTCAATCTTTCCACATGGGTCTCAGCTTTGCTGTTTTGGTCTCAGTGACAACCAATAAACCAGAACCTGCTTATCTCTTTAGATTTTGCCTAAAGGGAGTTCTCAGTGCTCTTGTTCCACTCTGAAATGCCTGATTGTTTTTCTCCCGTTCCTGTTTGATTAGTTGGGTCCCAGGTGTGGCTGGCCAGCTGCCTTTCCTTCATCCTCTGCAATGTTTAGCTCTTTTCCGCATTGTTTTCCTATTAGGTCTGGCTACCTGTATGGAGACCTTAACAGCTGATACTTCCTTCTGAAAACTGCAGAGTATAAACCCTTTATGGCTGTATTCAGGTTTGTTGCTTTCAAAAATGGTGCTTTCTGTTCTCTGTTTTACCAAAAAGTAAGGCTGAGTGAAAGGCAAAAAGGCAAAGAAATTCTGAATTCTCTGGATTTCACATGTATAAAGCCAGACTCTCAAACTGTTCAGCTGGCATGAACAGTACGCCTGGCTTCAAGGCTTCACACAGTCTGGCTAAAAAGTACTTGCTTTCAAATCCAGATCAGACTTCATGATAAATAGCTGGTGTTCAATGGAAGAAGTAAGGCACTCTCAACTGTGAGCTTTCACCACGTCAACAGTTGGGCTGTTTGCTTTTTGTGCCCTGTGTGGCCTTACCTGCTCTCTGTGCCCTGTGTTTGCTGTGGGACTAATTGTACCTCACCTGAACAGAAAGATCGCTGGGGCTCTCAGGGGCTGTTTGCAGCACAATCAATTGTTTTGATTTTTGATCTTGGAGACAGTAAGAAAGAAACCACTCTCTCTGGGCTTTTTGCCCAAGTCTGTAGCAAGTTGAAATGTTCATTTACTTTCTAAGGTGTTTGGGCACAAGTGTTACACGAAGTGTTGGCAGAGCAGGGGTGAGGTCCTATGGGAGCATCCAATGGAACAGAAGCCTTCAAACACTGAGCATGTGACTGAGGGAAGAAGGAAAGGAGAAATATGGGACTGGATGGGGCACTGTCCTGGGTTCAGCTACAGCAG
>NW_009919614.1:0-9760 GCF_000696875.1 Nestor notabilis
AAACCACCTTTTCTTCCCCCTTCCCCAGGCTCAACTTCAGTCCATTCCAGACCTGTTTCCCTTCTTGTTATTGCCAGAGGTTGCCCCAGTCCCTTCAGCCCCGCAATGAGTGAATAGTGCAAAAGCAGAAGGGCAGCTTACAGTCAGTGCACAGTGGTTTCTTTCTGTTGCTCCTTCCCAGGAGGAGTCACACTTTTCCTTGTACTCTGGTGTGGGTTCTCTATAGGTTACAGGATAAACACCTGCTCCACTGCCTGAACACCTCTCCAGCACCTCTCCTCCTCCTCCAACCATGGTGTTCCCTCACCCATTTCTTACTTTGTGTTCCCACTGCCTGTCTGGTATTTTCTTCCCAGTCTTAAACAGGTTTTCATAGAGCCACCATCAGCCTGGCTGATGGGCTCAACTGTGTCCTGGCTGATGGGCTCAACTGTGTCCTGTGGTGGATCTTCTGGAGACACCTGTCCAACACAGAGCAGCCCCAGCCTCTTATTATAAAGGCCACCCCTGCAGCCCTGCAACTGTCAACTTACCACACACACCCAGCACAGTAGGATTTAGCTTCTAAAGACTAGTACTTATATAACTGTGTTCTTGGGCATTATCATTGTCCTTCTCTATCCATAATACTCATTCAGATGTCACTTGTCACAGACTACATGATTTCCTGGACATTTCCGCTTTCTCCAGCTTAAATATACAGAACACAATTATGGTAATATCACTGCAGGCTCTTCTTTCATGCTTAATGGCCTGCACTAGCAAATATGTGTTGCCAATCAGTGTCGATTTGGGGCTAAGTATCTGGTGCTAGCACATTGATTTTAGCAGATTCCATAGTTTTATAAAAGAGCAAAGGAGTTCTGAACAGGACTAAATTATGGAAGTAAAAAGCAAATTTTTATAGAAAGACAATCTTCAGTGTATATTATATTATAGCCCTTCATGATCAAATTCTTGCACTCAAGATGGAGCTTCAGAAGGACACAGCTCTACAAGCCTCAGGCTGCAGGGACTGTTTGGGTCATTCACTGAGCCTAGGACACATGTCAGATGTGCAGTTTTCCAGGAGCTGTGCCATCAACCAGAAGAGCTGCGAGAAGAGGTCAACAAGCTGAGCAGCAAAAAGGATGACAAAGATCTACTGGATTTTTCTCTCAGACCTGCAGCTTCAAGAACCTGAATCCTACCCATAGCAGAGAGATAGGAAGAGCTTGTATCTATGAAATTGGATAGTGGAAACTCCCATTGTAATCAAGTCTGAAAACTGGTGACTTCTCACACCAGCAGGAAGAATCCTGCCCCACTTGATGACTTGAAGTCAGTTACAGAATAGGTTTGCTGCCTACCTGATGAGCTGGGAGTGCCATCAAATGAAGCACCTCTGCTGAAGCTGCCTGAGCCACTTAGGACCACAAACAGTTGAGAGTTAGTGGTGGGAAACTGCAGAAGTCAGAGATACACAATCCCCTCCCCATAGGCCAACCCAGTTTGTCATATAGGGAGGTATACTGCTTGCCAGGGAATCATAGTTTCCTTCTAGTTTTGTTTCACTTTTTTGTTCCTTGGGTTGGTTTGCTTTTTTCCTTATTTCTTTATCATAGTCACAAAGTGATACTTTGCTAGAAAATACTCTGTGGTCTTTTTAAAAGAGTAGTGAAACTTCTCATTTCCCTTGCCCCCCAAGTGATCATTAATGAGCAGTAAAATAATTCAAACTGTTACAGTTCGATATTTTTTAATCCTTTCCAAAGCAAACCACAAGATGTAATTATTCTCTTAAGTGTTACAAGTGTCTGATTGCTAGCAGTCTCATCTCTAGATACTTGCAATTATCCACAGTAATTTGTTAGCTCATTTGATTAGTTCAGAGAGTGTCTGTTTCTTCTCATACAGAAATATATAATGATATGGACCTCTTACCTCACACAGTGTACTAATTGCTAAATTTTATTTTGTATAACAGTATAACAACATTTGAAGGTTCAGTGACTAACTCTCCCAGTCCGAAGACAGAATAATTAGTCTTACAAATTAACCTCTCTGAGTGAAGAACCTGTGTAACTGATGGTCAGTTCATAAAAAAATTAGTATCAGCTGTTCAACCATTATTTGAAGATGTTTGCAGTAGCTGCTGTAGTTTAACCAAGTTTTAAATGCAAAACAGTGTCAGTGAGATGGTAACATGTATGGAGCACAGCATTTAAATTTATGAAAAGGAGCATAAATCATTGTAAGAAATAGTAGCACCCAATGTATTGCACACTAAAATCATATGCATCATATAATTGCATATTCCTTACTGAAATATGTGGGGTTTATTAATATTTAAAGTTAGGTAAGTGTGTGCCGCAAAACATACTGAGGAAATGCAGGTATATGACAATGAATATTTTTGAAAAATTAGACCTAGGTACTTAGTGATTTAGAGTGTGATTCAGGCAGAACTGAAATATACTACAAACCACGTTTTTCAACCTTCTGTGCTTATATATACATCTGTTAAGTACAGTTGGCTTCCTTACTTGAGCATTCTAACCAGTGCTTTGGTGACACTTAATGCCTGTTCATTTGATAAACCAATTGTTACAAAACTGCATCAAGGTGACTTCAGGCTTTCCTTGAACTAAGAAAATGCAAACCTATGTATTTCTTACCACTGCTCTACTACTGTACTTGCAGTAAGAAACAAGGTCATCATTTTCTCAAAACTGTGTCAGTATTCTGAAAGGAACAGAAGATCTACAGACAGATAAGCTAGCAGAACTCTGCAGTTTACTTTCAGGTAACTCAGTTATAAGTAGAGAGCCAGGATTCTTTATGCATGTGGCATTAAGCAGTGACTGGACAACAGTCAAGAAGAGCCATGTCCCTTCAGAACAGAATCCTACCACTTCACTTCTATTGTTCTTCTTTCATTTGCGAAGTGACTTGAAGTCAGCAAGCAAGTAGTCTAAAAAGAAGTCTAGAGAATCATACTCACTTTTCATTTGCTGTGGGCCCATCAATGTTTAATTATCTCATGCAAGACAGAAGCAAATGGGTGAGCTCCACTTCAACTGGGTGGTTAGGCATAACAGAACTCTGCTAGTAACTGATTCAATTCTTCACAGGTAAAGAACTTAAAATTGCATCTCTTACATTTAAAATGCTGTATAGAAAAGAATGGTACTGATATTTACGTAACATTTAGCTGTGATGCAAATGTATAACATCCAACTCCAGAACAGTATTCAGCTTTACAAAATTCAACTGCAAGTTCTACTTGGTCAGATAAATAGCATCAACCTGTTTTCTATTCCTGACAATTACATATTTTAGTTAATTCTGAACAGATTTTTCCCATTAGATTAAAAAGAGAAAAAAAAGTTCTTGGTAAATAGCTTTGATTTTTTTTTTCAGGAGAGAAGTACCCAATAATTGCTATTACTATTATTTCACTTTATGAAAAAATTATCCAAGTCTAACACATAACTTGATTCATGTTACACGGATGGTACATAAGCACTGCAGCATATATGAATACAGAAACTGTCTATTAACAACTAAATTGCACATAGGTACCTAGAAAACATGTAAACAAAAAAAAAATAAAAATGAAAATTTTGTTGTTCTACTAGAGATGGTTAAATAACATATAAGTTTGTGTCCCCCAAAGACATTAAACTCCTTAAATCTTTAATTGCATCAGCATCATGTTTACCATTATCTCTGGTCTTTTCCAAGATACAATGTTTGAACACTTCCTAGTGAGGAAAAGCATTCCATGTCACAATGACTTTGTAACTGCTAATATTCCAACTAAGCACAGACAGTCATTATCCGTGGTAAAGTTCACATTAATTATGTCCAGTACATTCATAATGCACTTAGTATTTTCAAATCAAAAGGTAGAGAACTGTGGCTTGTTGGTAATACAGCTGAACACCACCTTAACTGGATAAAAAAATAACAAATAAAAGAGGAAAGTGAGAGAAAACTTACTAACCCAAGTAACTTTCAGAGTTAAAAACTAACGACATTCGTATCTGAAAACTCTTACAAAAGGTTCAAGGACTGTGCGGCTGATACTGTCTTCTCCAAGTTCAATGTAATGTATACCAGTTTGTCACATGAACCTTGAGGTGAAAGAAGTATTGTTCAATTGTATTTATCTGTCTTACGTGGTCAAGTGTTAAGCAGCTAAGTGTTCAGCAGCCTTTTCCTCTGCCTTTATTAGCAGATAATCCTAAAATGTAGTTACATGTAACATTTGACAGCCAGAAAGAGAGTGTTTGCTGATATGCAAAAGACAGAGGTGAAGTTCTGTCTATGCTACCAAGATGAACATGGCTGGAACCATTTTCAGACACCAAGGTCAACTAGGGAAACATCTTACATTCATACTTTCACCATTATTACTCTCCAAAACAGGTGACCGGCATTCAGGGACTTTTAACAAAAGTTGGCTTCAGAACTGTTCCCAGGAACTGCTTGTGCAAGTGCTACTTGCCACAAAGCAAAAATATTTCAGGGATTATTCTAACAATTTTAAAGTATGAAAAATAGTTTCAGAGACTGGAAATGTCCCTTGCCTCAAATTTGCTAGAATTTGAGTGGCCTTGCTTTGTTAGCAAGTAAAATCCTGTGGCATGCATCAGACATTGTAAGTTAGCCTGCACCCTCAAAGTGCTAAGAGATACACAGAAAATTCTTGCAATCTGCTTGATTTAAAAGACAGTCTTTTTTCACTGGGCACTGAAATACCAAGTAAGTTTTTTTACTATTTACTAGCTACTAGATTTCAAAGCTCAAGTGTAAGTTCTTTCTCAGTGTAGACAGATCCTGGGAAAACCATAAAACTCTCCTTAATGGAGAAGAATTAATATTGTTGAGTATCACACAAATATCAGGACAAAATCAGAAATGGTCTATTATCCTACATTTGCTTTGAATCCCACATCTTTTTTCTTGCCTTGGAATTCCATCACAAGCAAAGATTAAGCAAGATATGATGTGTATCAAAGGAGAAAATAATATAGGAACAGCTAGGCTGTGTCATACTGGAATCCTATGTAGGTTGTTTTCTGGCAGTGGCTATTATGGAAAATTAATCTCCAATCAAGGAAGAAAAGAAACCTAGGCCACAAATCAGAAGTCATCCTAAACTCTGATAGGAAAAATTGTTTTGTGATGTTAACATAGATGTAGAATGCATTCCAATTGTGTGGGGTTTACTCATTGGGGCAACTGAGTATTTTATGTCCATATTATAGCTCCAGTTGTGTTTCCCACCCTGGGCAGGGGGGCTGTGGCAGAACCAAACACAACTTACATTTTTGCAGGAACAGTGCTTCCAGATCTAAGTGTTCTTTGTGTCTACAACTGACCCCTAACATGGTCATTAGTGTTGATCAAATTAAGTCTGTTAGCCTAATCCTTCCACTTGAGATCCATATCGGTACCCAAAGGATCACACAAGATCATATCTAAAAAAAATACCATTAGTGATAAATGGAGCCAGATAGAAAAGATTGTTAATGGCTCCAGACAGACAACTACATTGCATTCCTCTGATGTGTAAAAACAATCTGCCTATGCTGCGCCCAGAGCAACAGCCTGAAAGTCCAAAAGATCTGGTTTTCATCCAGTAAGACTGATACATCTGAGATTTTTTTCATTTGTCAATGACATCCTTCTAGCTGAACAGCCCCAGACTTCTTGCTAAATTTACCTCTTTTTGGAGAGTTAAGGACTCAAATCCCATTTTTTTCACAGAACATAAAATATTCCCTACTGATGCCTTTTTGTATCTACCTTTGATTTCTTTGGATTACTATGAGACTTAACAATCTTGCTTTCCAAGATCTGTAATGGTAAGGAAAAATAAAACTCTCCCACTCATCTTATACACCACAAACTCAGTTTGTAGAGGAGACAGTAGAAGAGATTAAATTTTTTCCCCCCAAGGTTGCACTAGGCTGTGGAAATAAATGTCTTCAGTAGTGTTTTGTTATTTTGTGTTCTAAATGCAACACACATTGCTTTGACATCTGCCAGACAAATAAAGCTCATAAAACATCATCACTTTGTTTCAAGGTCAAAAATTATAGAGAAACCAACTATTCGATTCAGTTGGCTAATTCGCAAGTTCAAGGAAGTACTGGGTTAAGAATCTACAAAATATTTTTTCATTAGAACAGCAATCCATTTTCTTTTCTGTTCTTTTTTTAGTGTTAGAAGTATGATATGGAGGATCTGTCCATAAAAAACATTAGGAAAAGAGGAAAGACACAATATTTGAAAAATAACAATTCAAACATCTAAGTAATCCCTTACAGCTGGACCATATTTATGTGCAAATGTATGGACATTTATGCATAAACTTGTATTTATTGTTATACATCAGCAGTATCAAAATCAGCTTTGGTTTTTTAACTGATTTTTTCGCAAAAGAAGTATAGACATCCAATGTGTGACAACACCTGGCTTAAAGATGCACTGTTAATGATTTCTCTAGAGGCAGTCTTATCTGGTCAAAAAGGGATAAACCAAAATACCTATCTGTTTCTAATGGGCAGAGGTCAGCATAACATCTGCCCTGTCTTTTTTCTACTTGTTTCTGAATTCATGCACAGTATTCCTGTCCCAAGTTTTTCACGCATATAACTGCAGCACCAACAAATTCAATCTTCCTTCCCCCTCTCTCACTGATATTGTGTCAATTGTTTTTCAGCTGCACGAACAGTTTATTTAAGGTTTTTTCTAGGTTTGTTAAGAGTGAATAAAACTGGCCAGACACTGTGTACATTAAAGTCTCCTTGCTAGAAGACAGTGATAATGAGCAATTTGTGAACTGTGCTACCTATACTCTAGTATCAAAAGTAGTATTATCCAATGGATTTTTCAATTTGTACAGCAGCTTCTTTTCTCCTTTCAGTTTTACTTTGCTAGTGGCACTAGCTTTTGAAGCCTCCCTCATTTTTAATCCTCTTTTATAACAGGAATCAACTAGCACTCAGCTTGTATGTCTACTGTAATCCATTCCTATAAGAGAACCTTTGAGAGACAAAGGACTCCAGACTCGGCAGAATTCTGCATCTGCAGACCTGCAGGCTGCAGTATAAGTTCCCATATTACTTTTATTTCTGCAGACACTGAAAAAAATTTTGAGTAACTGGAATCAGAACTAAAGCTTGTTAGTATTTTGGTCTTTTTTACTAAGCTAACAAGGCAAGATAAATATAAGCAAAACAATAAATCTGCTTAGAAAGTCAAACCCACTGATTAACAGTGTTTTCTTCAAACAAGACCCTGAATTACAAGACAGACATGCAAAAGATAAGTGGAGCAAAATGGCAGCAAGTTAGCAAAGGACTCCACAGTACTATAACCTTTTAGTTCATGATCAAAGCCAGTACAGTTTAATGTTTTTTGTGAAAGCTGTGGGTTGTTTTGGTCCTAGCATATGCACATACCATACCACAAGAGCATTGCAGTTGACTTTAACGGATTTCGCTCTTGTAGCTTGAATAAAAGTGCCAAGGGCTAAGTGAGCTAGCTTGGAGACTGAACCAGCTGCCGATCAAACAATGTCAGAGTTTGCAATTATGCATGGAGAAAGAAAAACTATAAAATCTCTACAACTGCTGGGCTATGTGAGAGATTTGCATATAGAATCTAACAATACTGTGCTACTTTGTAAGGCATCATTTCTCTGCATGAAGAATTCACCTGCCATACACACATTATTTTTGGAAAGTTCAGAATGTATACTGGGATACACAAGACTAGTCTGGGAACAAGGTTTTACAAAATGTAGTAGATGGAAGTGCAGCAGCATGCCTGCAAAGGTTAACTGCCACTGCCTTATTCTGAAGCATTAGTACAATGGTTAAGAGCACAAGAAGAGAAGATTAGGAAAGTGTTTTTGCTGCCCTCAACTGCCACTGAGTCCCACGTCCACCTTCCCCCAGCTTTACATGCTGAGCATGACACCATATGATATGGGATATCCCTTGGGTCAGCTGTCCCAGTTGTGTCCCCTCCCAGCTCTTCATTCACCCCAAGCCTACCCACTGGTGGGGCAGGGTGAGGCAAGAACCAGAAAAGGCCTTGACTCTCTGTAAGCACTACTCAGCACTAGCTAAAACACCCCTGTGTTACCAACACTTTCCAGCACAAATCCAAAACAACCTCATGTAAGATACTGTGAAGAAAATACCAGCCAAAACCAGCAAATATATGATACACAATATATCATGTCTGGTTACATATGATACCATGTATTATATTCAATACTGTGACTGAGCACAGGCACAAGTTGCCCAAGGAGACTGTAGTCTCTCCATCCTTGGAGATTTTCAAAAGCCATCTGGACAGAGTCCTGGGCAACCAGCTCTTACTGACCCAGCTTGAGCACAGGGGTTGGATCAGACGACCTTCAGAGGTCCCTTCCAACCACAACCATTCTGTGATGGTAACGTAGTTTGAAAACCATACCTACAGAAAACTCTTTCTCCCTTTCAATGTTCTTCTGTTGTTGCCTAGCACATAAGGTCTTAACCTTAGCAGAAGTTCTGCATACTTCTGTAGTGAAAATACTAGCTAATACAGGCTTATGACCACAATTATCTGACTAAGCTATGCTGATTAACCCCAGAAGGCAGCTCAGCCCCACACAATGGCTCACTCACTCCTCCCCAGTGGGGTAGTGGAAAGAATCAGAAGGGTGAAAGTGAGAAAACTCTCGGTTGAGATAAAGACAAATAATAACAAAACATACCAACAAAGAAAAAATCCACAAGAACAATTATCAAAAAATCCATGCTCACCACCACATGACCAATGCCCAGCCAGTCCCCAAGAACAGCAACCCTGGCAAACTTCCTCATTTTTTTTATGGTTGAGCATGATGTCATATGGTGTGGGATATCCCTCTGGTCCATCAGGGTCAGCTGTTCTCACAAAGTCAACTCCCAGCTTCTTGTACACCCCCAGCCTACTCATTGTGGGGCAGCCTTTTGGACATCCTCAACAAGCACCAGGTTAGTAACCAAGACGCTTAGGATTTAACTGTACTGATCTTTAAGGAATTCCTTTAGATCTTTAGAACAGTCATTTCTGAACGTAGACTGGGATTCCAAGTAGCTCCCAAGATTTTTAGAGAGGTTCAAATAGTCAAATTGGTAATTATATTCCAGTAAACATATAAGTGTGAACTGGTTTTGTCTTTCTGTAAGAATGTAATAGATAGTATGAAAATATCCCTGGGGACTACAGAGAGAAGCTCCTCTTCCACACATTAATATTTTTTTTTTAAACTTGAGTTTACTAAACAGATAAACCTATGAAAACAAGACAACATTTGGTCTGGAATAAGTTCGTAACAGCCTGGTAAAAAAACTGAACAAGGGTTCAGAAACCTCTTTTTGAAGGTACTTAAAATTATAGCAGCAAATATTGCTATAGAAAGAAAAGGTATGTCTCATAGCCACTGTAACACTCTGTAACGGAAATTTAAATACCAGCAAATCAGGAGCAGATATTTAAAAACATCAATGAACATATAATGAGGGAGAAGTGTGGGGGTTTTTCTTCCTGAAGACTCATACTAAAAGTCACAGCAAGTACCTTATATGAAAACAACTGTTCTAGCAATGTGTACCACTTTCAGAAGCCAAATAAAAATTCTTGGAGCCAAGGGATTCAGTGTATATTGGTTTTATTTCTCCTGTGCTGGCAAGTAAAGGTAAACGCTACTGTCAGCAGCATAGTGTAG
>NW_009919614.1:9791-15673 GCF_000696875.1 Nestor notabilis
GCTGAACAGAAAGCTGAACTGCATCACTACTATATTCACTGCTTTTATGACTGCATAGAGTTACAGGGTAACTTATATTTAACGGTAAAAAGAGGCAGTTCTATTAATCAAGTAAGTTTGGGCTGGTTGGTTTGTTTTGTGGTTTTGGTTTTGTTGTAGGTTTTGGGGGGGTAGAAAAAAAGACAGTAATTTAAAAATATTAAGTGTTATTCTACTGAAACTCAGTTTCACTTAACCTTCACATGGTTTCCTTTATGTTTTATTTACCCATCAGGCAATCTTTGTCTCCTTTCCCACCACTTAGGTGCAATGACTGACTGGAGAAGCATCAGGAACACCCAAGACCTCAAAGGCAAACATGCTTTTTTCCAAGTGACAGAAGGCATAACATGCCTTTGCACAAATACAGAAGGGAAATAAGCTGACTCCAGCCTGCACCAGTCTCTACACAAAAACAAACAATCAATATACTTTACTAGGAAAGCAGTGTAGGAGTAAGTGCAACTATATCCATGAAGTTTTTTTTTCTTTTTAATACAAAATTTAAAAAATTTTGTATTAAATTTTAATACAGATTTTGCATTTAATACAAAGTTAAAAAAGCCACACTGTTAACAAAATGTTAACATATGTATGGATAGTATGTGTGTGTAGTACAAATTTCAGTCACCCTGCATTGACATTTCAAAATTTCTCCATACTTTACATCTTACTGCACAGTATGTCTCTATCTAGAATAAACATCTAGTTATGACATTTTACACTGATGAGCAGTACAGTATTGGTGTTCTCACCAGTCACTGAGTCATACACAAGTACATTCAAATGGAGTGCATTATTCTTATTATTTAAGAACGAATTCTTGGGGGAATTTTTGTTGGAACCGTTGCTTCCATGACAACAAAAACATCATAAAGATTTTAAGCAGAACTGCTGGCACCACCTATTATTAAGGTTGGCCAGTGGTTTGTATTTTCAGTTGATTATAACTTTGCTTAGGTTCAGTCTGAACTCAAATTTTCCATGCCAAGTGACCAAGTGGGTATGCATTCAGTTGCACTTTTTCTGCTGTAACTGTTCAAACAGATGTGCTGTTCCCAAGAAAATATCTAAAGATTACAAAGCAAAATAGTTTCATTGTATCAAAAAATCTGCAATGCCACACATTTTGGAAAAGGGATTTTTGCAAAGTCTGTCAATAACATGTCTGTTGTTATCCCATTAAAATCTTCAAATCTGCTCAAAGTATAAACCTCTGAAAAGCTTTCACATGCTTATCATTACAAAACTGCTAACAATAAAAGCTATGTGGAATTGACTGAACCTTTCCTCAGACAACTAATACTGCCTGCAACTCCTGTCAGCCATACTTGTACTAAATTCAGGAAGTTCACTTTCTTAGACTACTCTAATAGAAAAGTAGCCCTTTTCAGCGCAGAAACAGACCTGCAGTAAAAGTTTGGGAAAAGGAAAGGAAAACTGGAGCTTGGAATATGATAGACAAGGAATTTTGGGCTCTGAGCTCACTTTTTCATGAGAAAGAGCATGGGACTAAGATTGAAATAGAAGAGGCCAACCAGCAGACAGAAAGCTAACACACTGAACTTGTGATGGCAAACAAATGACAAGGCAAGATCTGAGACTAAGTACCACAAAAGAAATGGAGATGACTAGTAAGGAGCCAGTATCTTCGGATGAACCCTGAATGACTGCACAGAGAACCTACGTGAATGAACGAAGAGGATAAGTGAAATAACATGAGCTGGAAGAGAGAACTGGGAGCGGGGAGAAGACAATTTAGTTAATGGTCAAATTATAATGGGACAAAATGGGACTCTAGTCTTCCAAGTATCAGTGCAAGCCTGTGATTTCCACAGTTGTATGATGAACTGAACTGTGTGATAGTTCACTGCACTGTGTACTCCACTCCATGTTCTGTTTATAAGGGATGAACAACTTGGAAACAGTACTCCAAACTAAGTACTCTACGTTTCTAGGTATTCAAACCAGTCTTAGACTTATAAAATAATGCATTTCAGTGTCCCCATCATATGACAATAATTATAACTCTCAACCTCTCCAATCCATTTTGGAAATAAATTCAGTAATGTCTTGTGGGGCAATGAAGTATCATAGTTATGGCTGCTGTAAAAGATTATGTTAAAATTAACAAGCTTGTTAACAATCCAGTCAAGATTAGATTTTTAGTACTGTGAGCTGAACATAGGCCACATGTTGAAGAATGCTCTAAAATTAACAAGACCAGGAGTCATTTGGAAAAAATACAGCTACTGTTCATCTTGAAAACAGTATGAAGAGAGTAAATGTTAATATGGGTGCAGAGCCAGGTAAAGCAAAAAAAGAAGCTTGGTCACAATTCAGTATTTACAGAAAGTAGAATACCTTTAGATTTCTAATTATTCAAAAGCTAAATACAAAGTTTGTACTATTCATTTAAGTTTATTCCTTTGCAAAAGATTGTTCTTACAGGAAAAATATGTATCAGCTTCATGTCAATTAATCAGCACTCAGCTATTAGAAGTATTCAAGATATTCACAAATGTCAGGACTAATACCTCATTTTCACTCATTTAATCAGCTTTTTTGAACTATCACTTTTGATCTGTTTTCCAGACATTATTAGAGTCACTTTTGCTACAGTTAAAGCCAGCTCCTCAATAATATTACCCTCCAATCTAGCCCTGAACAACCACTAGCCTTAGTCTAGGCTTCAGTGTCCGAGAATTAAGTAATTCACTTAAATTCAGTAACTTGTGAATAGACCTTTTATAGACGCAAGGATTTATCACTTTAAGGACTTAAGCCCTACCTGAAGAGCTAAGTGCTAGATAAAATAATTTGTTTAGGAAAGCTGTAACTATCATACTTGGGTTGCTACATGACAGCTGGAAAATGCACAATCTGCTACTTTCACATTCTAAGGTTTTTCCCAGTGTTGGTAGCTTTGCAGTATTCTACTTATTATTTTTCAGATACAATTCACAGTAATTTTTCAAGAATAAGTCAGAATTTGTAGGGGTGACCGATGATGTTTTGAAATCAACCATGTTTTTAAAAAAATCAGGAAGTTACCTAAGCAAGGATTATGATTTATTTTGAACTAGGGATCACTAATTTAAAAGGGGAATATAGTGGCAGTTTGTACCTGTAGTCTGCCTTTCTGAACTCTTCTCTGAAAACTACAGGTTTTTAAGCTCAGGTAAGAAATGTCCCTTGTGGTTTAAACTTTAAAGAGACATGTGAACATCTGAAGACTGTAACTTAATATAGATTAAATATGAAGGGTTGAGTAAAATATACAGAAAGTGTCCTCATATTGTGTATGAATTTAAAAGACAACAACAATGAATTAGGTGTTTTCTGAGGTGCCTGAAAAAGTCAGTACTCAATGATTACACCTGGAGTATTGAATTGACCCCTTCTGAGAAAATTCCTGAATCTGACCAGTTTTAGCAATCAAAAATGACAGCAAAGGGTACAAGATCATAAACTTGGTGAATAACTTAAGAAATAGTTATGATGTCATATGCCTTAATTTGGAAATGACAGAAGGAAGAAGATCTGCAAGCAATGTTCAATCACTTCATGAAGTTATTTACACAATTCAGAAGTTAGAAGAAAGCATATGTCAATGTGATGGAGAATTATTTCTAGTAGATGGAATTACTGGTTTTCTATCACACAAGTCACTAGTAAGACCTCACCTGTAATCCTGTGACAACTAACTACAAAAACTCAAACTTTAGAAGACCAGAGAAAGACTGCCAAGACAGCTTGGAGATTAAGAAATTCTAGGAATAAAAGAGTCCTTACAAAAGGATAAAATCAACTTTTGTAATTGTGTTTGAGCAAAAACAGCAAGCCAGCTATTTTAAGTGATACTGTCATCCAGTATCAGATTTATCATCAATATAAACTGACACTCAAAATCCATACAGAACATTAAAGAACATTTCCAAACTGCTGAATAATGTTCTAAAAACCACCACCAAAAAACACACTACTTTTTCAATAACACACACAAAGAATCGAGACAAGGATCATGGAAACAAAACCCTAGATTTTTCCAAGGGGAAGCCTTCTAGTTAATAAAGTCATATGGAGGTAAGGAATTATAAAGCAGCAAAAGCAGAGCAACCCTAGAAATTTAAGTTTGTAAAACAGAGCTTCTTGTATCTGATTTGTTGATAAGAGTTTTAGTTTAATTTTTAGTTAACCGATTTCTTCAAAGCTTCTGCTGGCCAGTGCAGAAGTATTTTTTTTGCCCTTAGCCACAATTTGGCACCATGAAGAATGGTAAGTTCACTCTCTTCTAAAACAGAAAAAATACGTGACTTAGAAAGAAGAAGGTTCTCTTTGCCAGTAGTTTATTTTCATACCTTTTTCTAAGCCAAACATAAAATATATCAGGACTAAGTTTGGCCATATAAAATCACAAGAAACTTCGAAGTTTGAAGAATTTGGAAGAGCAAAATGACAGCAGACTTACTCCTGATGTGTGTCTGCCTTCTGGGTGAAAACATTCAAGATCCCTAGTACTGTGCATACCCACAAAAACCAGGCTTTCAAGTCTTCTGAATTTTCATACTCTAAGTATAAAACTTATTAAGAGTTTCTAAGATGGATTTCACACCTTGCATTACGTGATTGCGTACAATGGTAACAGACGAAGGCTCTTAGACACTTGTTATTTAACATGTAGTTGCCTCCCTCCTGTTATTGAAGAAACAACTGGAAGACTCTCAGGTGAAAAAAAAAAAATCACATTTTTTCCTTTTGCTTTGTCTTCCTTATTTGATACATGGAGATGTAAGGTAGTAGTCAAGTGCAGCTCGGGTGTTCTGAAGTTAAGAAAGCCTGTACTGACTTCACTCAGCTAGGTAAAATATTTGCCTGATGAGACAAACACCCATTTGTCTCCATTCAGCCTGGACACATTTATTTCCATCTTAGTCCAAATCAGGTGATGTTGTCACAAATACTAGTACTTTTCATCTGTGAAAAAGTAGATATTGTTTAAATAAAATACTATGTGAATACATTTATTGTATTCACAGTATGTAAAAATATACTTTGAAATGGACAGAAAAAGACTGACATTGAAACACCACCTTTCCTCACCCCCCTTCCATGCTCTTTACCTCCTAACGCCTCTCTCCAACTCAAAGGCACATGGGCAATTGGTGGGGGTTACAGTCACCATCTCTCCCTGTGCTTCTCCTCTGCTCCAGTGTGGGTGCACCATGGCCTTCGGTCTTTTTGGAATAACCACCTATGCCAGCACAGGCTCTCCACAGGCTGAATAGGAATGCCATGGAGCACCTTCTCTTTTTCTGACCCTGATGTTTGCACTGCTGTTTCTCACTCTTTCTTCACCATTCTTTGTTTAGCACTTTCTTCCGTTTGATAAACATAAGGCATCACCGGCTAGGCTGACAGGCTCAGCTGTGTCCTGTGGCAGGTCCATTGGAGTGTCCTCCCAACAGCTGCCCCTGCAACCCTTCCATAGCCAATTCCTCAGCAATTAACGCAACACACTTAATGTGGGGGAAGCTTAGCACAGAACATTGTGTATAAGCTGTTCAACAAACAAGGCAAGCACAGGAGGCAACAAGGACAAGGATCTAGGTCTCCTTCTAACTGAAAGTTTTCACTGCGAGATGGTAAGAACACATTTTCTGTTCAAGGTATGGAGTTAGCCTCAAGTTCAAGCTACTTGAAAATCACATCCATCAGTGAGTTGTCCCACCCATCTGGTAGGTGTAGGGGAGCTGATTTTCCACCACACTCTGTGCCAGTCACAGGAGAAGCCGCAGGCCCTCTGGAGAATGAAAATGAAAGAACAATTACTTTTATTGTAT
>NW_009919614.1:15704-26758 GCF_000696875.1 Nestor notabilis
AACTGTGTCAGCATGAACGAATTTCTGGACAAGTTCTTATTCTTATAAAGGATCTAAAACAGAGGAAGTAGAAACAAATAAATATCCTCACCACCCCATGGATCCAGCAGCATCTTCTTGGTCAGCAATCTAAAATACTTTCAGCTGTGGTCCATGCAGCCCTTTTAACAGCTTTTCCACCCACCTACTACACTGGGGTCCGAGTCGAAGAAACAGCCACTGCAACCCTAAAAGATGTTTTATAGGGTCCTCCCACAGGCGGAGGCTCATGATCGCGCTTGCACATGCTGGGGAAGCTGTTCTGGAAGGTTCCACCCGGTGGGGGGTGGCAGGTAAGCCCCAGCCCCAGTTAACGCTGAGCCCTGGCAGGCTCCGCAGTCTGTCGTTGTCTCCAGGCAGTTTCTTGCTGAGGCAGTTGATCTTTGCTGCTTCGGGGCAGACACCACAGGAAAAGCATCCCCCACCTTGGTGGAGCTCGGTCCTGCTCTGCCTCCGGCATCTGCCCGAGCGGCAACGCGCTGCTCCCCGCCAGAAGGCTCGGGCCTCCCTCAGGGCCGGCTGCCTTCTGAGGTGCTTTGAAGCAGGAAAAAAGGGTCTTTTGACCGTCACAACGATGCCTGCTTCCATTTCAGATTTACCCTCAACATGCTTTTAGAAAGATGACTTTGGATCTTAATCAGTGTGCCATCATAATTATTTTTTTTTTTCAAAGCTATCAATATTTTCCATTGCTGTGTTTTTCTCCTAGAAACAGAGCACAATTATGGACCATCATGCCTTTTGTTGAGGTATTACCTACAATTATGTGAAGTAGAGGGCATAATTCAGTTAGCAAGCCTAAAAAGTACATATTTTAGGAGCATTCCAAAATTCTAAAAGCTTAAGCAGATTTCGTTCTGTTTTCAAAACCATCAAAATGAGCATTGTGGTATTTGTGTCATGCAGGGCACTGCTAGTACTCAATCAAAACACCATGGTTACAAGAATCTGCTTTAGAGTTGTAGCACTGATGCTCAGTATTATTTTCATTACTGGAAGTACATTATTCCATTAATATATTTCAGAATTCTAAAGGAGTGAAGGAGAAATGTGCATTTTGTACTGTTCAGCTGACACTACATACCTACCTGGTCAAACAGGGAAGCTTTCAAGAATGGATCCAAGTAAGAATTAAATGTCATAGTTGAATGGAAATGAGGGATTGGAATGATGTCAGCAACAGCTATGTATTTCTACATAAACTGTGACAGCTGGCATATTTTAAGGCAAAGTGACACAAAACAAAAATATAAGTGACCTGTATGATTTCTTTTCCTATCAACTACTTTTGGCAGTATAATTAAGAAAAAGAAAATCTTTGTATTTTTGTTAAAAAACAAGGTTATGGGTGATATTTGTGCCTTCATTTAATGTTTGCATTCTATTTTCAAGGGAGCTTTAGAGTTTTTTTGTTTATTCAAGGCATTATATACTTTGGACGAATTATATTCTTTTTGCAGTGTTTCCTTACATTAATTTTTGTTTGATTCTGCCTAGGCAAATCCTTGTAAATACTTACCTGAATGTTAAGCAATATTCTAATACAGCTTTAAAAAAGTTCTTTGTCAGTCTTTTCAGACCTCGCTCATAGTTAGAATATTCTTTTTCAAACAGTTGTGATATATGTAATCCTGAAAGCTGCTTTAATTTCTGAAAGAAGCCTGTTGGAGCCTATCAGTGTGGATTTTGAAGATATCTATAACCAATGCTATACATGATTAGAATCTGCATCTGTATATTTACTATACCAGCTTATTCCTCTAGCCTCAGTAAAAAGTCCAGTTTCTAGCACTGTGGTAGAACATGCAGCATCCGAGCCTTACTTAGGAAAAAATACCTTACAAGAATTTAAATACTCCTGCTTTTGGAGTAAACCATGGCAACTTTATCTTCATACTGACATATATATTTCTTGTACCTGCTGTGATGACCTGATTTTTGTCAGTGAATTGTCACAATTCCTCACAAGTTGTAGGGCTATAAGACCTTTCAATGAAGGTCACTGTACTATTCAAATAATCTAACATTTTGTACCATCTTAAACTGCTCTCTATACTGGATGATAGTCAGTGCTTTTAAAGAGAGTATCAATCTCATTCTGTGGGATTAACAATCAGAAAATTCAGAGACTATTTTGATTTTCATCTTTTTTTGTCTTTTTGGGCAAAAAATAGAATAAATGTAAGAGGTACAAGATTTTATCTTCTCAATAGAAGAAATGTTTTTTTCTGTGCTTCTGTCATTCAGGTGCTATCAAAGTTTCATATGACATTATTTCTAATAACTTTAGAATACAACTAGAAGTGTAAATAATACTGCTACACTAGTGCTAACTTTGCAGACAGAAAATAAGTCTGCAGAGGTGTCTGGGTAACAAATTAGTTTTAGCTAATTGGTATCAGAAAGGCTTTCTGCACAAAGAGTAAGAACTTCTAAATTATGTACCATTATTTTATAATAGGTATGCTATTTCTATATGAAGTCCAGGTTCAGTTTGTAGATTCCTGGATGTACAGAAAATATTTTCAATGAACACATAGCTATCCCTAATAATGCAATTAACTAATTACTGGGAGCAATTACTTAGAGATGTAAATATGTACTGTTTTGTGAATTTGTAAGTTTGCCCTTATAAATATTGCAACACATGAAGTCCTATCTTGATTAGATTAAAAGAAAGTCCAGAATGAATATAGAGACTACTTGTGCTGTTTCTTTGCTTTTACATATTTTAGGCTGTGGTATAAAATATTTTTTATAGACCTCAGAATATGCTAATATTCATGACTCATATGATGTATCTTGTAATTTTCTTTCAATATTTTGTTCCTTCACTGAAATATTTTCAGCAGTAACTAAAACTGACTTAAAAAACACACTGTGTTCAACAAAACCCCTAAAAGCTACATGATGCAAAGTTTTCTTTTTACATATTTTCACAATGTGGTTTCATCATTAGAGTAAATTGAATAGATTACAATAGAATAATAGCATAATATAAATTCTTAGTATTAAAGCTATGGAACTAAAAAAGGATTGCTTTACAACTGAAGAGTTGGATAGCAAATGTCTTCTGTTTTGCAAGACTACTATCAAGAGACAGATTTCAGAGGAGGAAGTTAAAGTGAAGCAGAACTGGATGTCTTCTAACAAAGACAACAAAAGGAGTAAATCACTCAAAACAAAAAAAAAAGCAATTTTTACAAGTAAATAAGGAACTAATTAATGGATAAGAACATCCTAATGCTTTGGCTTAACAGTTAATGGAGAAACAGTTGAATTCTTTGGTGAGGGGTTAGAACTTTTTGGAGAACATGGTCAAATGATGTAGACATCTGAAAAAAATTGCATGTAAACCTTTATTATTTACTATAAGATACAAGTTTTGCTGGTAAAATAGTAACAGTAGTAATTGACAAATGCAGCAAGGCACACATGCCATTCAAACACAAATTATTAACAAGTTTTGATTTATAAAAGTAAGTTCTGAATGCTGTTCTGTTCCTTGGCCTGTCAGGATTTTCTCTGTAATCCTGTCCAAGATACCTAATCTCTTCAAATCTTCACTTTACAGATATAAAGCATCAAGTCAAAATATATCTAGGCATTTAATATTTCATGTATTCATCAGTACACGGGAGATGCACAGTAGCAGAACTGACAGGAACAGTTTGAGTAATAGGAATAAATGTTTTGTTTTAAAATACGTATTATGTCTAATGTGCCTATAAAGTTTAAGAAGAAGCGTAACATAATAGAACTATTTAAACAAATACTTTTAGTATGGAGATTGTACTTTTTAATGAGTGTGTAGTTATAAAATAATTCTGTATTGGTAGTTCCCATGTGAAAACAAACAACCAAAACATCCCCAAAACGCAAACAAACAAAACCACAATGACTCTGTCTTCTATCTATTCTGTTTATTTTTAGGAGGAGCTGGTAGCAACCATAGCATAATATCAGCAAAAAATTAAAACATTTATAAGGAGTTCTAACTGCAACGTGATCTCTAATAAACTATTTAATTTTATTATGTTTTTACTTCTCTTTCTGAAATTCATACATTCAAATTTTCTGCCTTCAATTCAATTGAAGCTCCACTTTCGAAGACCCTGCTGTTTGCAGCTGATCAGCTGATGTTGAATTGTCATTTATGTGGTCAAATTCACATGTTAGATGTACTGAAAACAAAAATTTGCTGCCAGGTGTAAAAAACGACATTCCACAAAATACCACTTAACTATAACGCCAAGCAAAAGGATACTGAAAATTAGAATTAACTGTGAGAAGTTTGATTATCATTCAGTACTAATAGATGTATTGATAGAATAGAGGGTTTCCAGCATTTCCAAATTTGCTGTTCCTTTCTGTTCTTTGAGACTGGTTTGGCAGAGGCTGGAAGCTTTTTGGGCTATGGCATATATCCTAGGCATGAAGATGGCATACATCTTGAAAGTGAAATTCTTAACTTACTTTTTTTTTTTTTTTTTGAGTTTCAGAGTGTAGCTGAGTTCACAGAAATTCATTGAGTGGGCAATCTATTCTACATTCCTTTAAGAGACTGAAGGAATGAATGAATTGAATGAAAATAGGAACCTTCTTAAAGAATAGCAAAGAGTTTCTGGGAAACTGAAATACCAATATACTGATTTATTAGCTTGATTCAAATTTTAAAATATTATAGTAACTGAAGAAGATTCACCTGTGTGAAATTCACTGCACTCTTGCAGCAAAAATATGTGATATGTAGGTTAGCATTTTAAGTATGTACCAACTTCAGGTGTATACCAACCAATGTGTTATGCAATTACCCCCTCTGAGCACATAAGTAACTTATAATGTGTCTCCACAACACACTCATCACTAATGTTTCACCTTTTATTTCTTTCCTACCAAGAGCTGGGTTTACCAAGGAGCAACCTCTTAACATATGGAGAGAGACCATATGACACGTACATACCAGTCCAGACATAGATATTCAGCCTCATCTTTGCATTGCAACATGTCTGAAGTTACTTTCCAGTACTGCTTCCCTATGTAGTTATTGATCTATCCTACTCAGATAATAGCAGCATACATTTGCTTTTCATTATTACTGCTACTAATATTATTTCCTACATCTAATATATATTGTTTTACATGCACAGGGAGTTGAAAGAAACCATTTAATCTCTCTTTCACTGAGTCTGATTAAAATGATTCGCTTGATTCTGTGTGAATTTATTTTACCTTTTATTAATATGTACTGGTTTATTCTTCAGTTGAACTTCACATTCGTCATTCTGTCATCATGTTCCCTTGGGAGATAGCTACTTTTCTTCACCCACCTCTTGATTTTACACATTTTTGACCTCTAATTTTTGCTTGCTCTTTTAAGAGGAGAGTTATCACTGGGTTGCATCACTGCAAAAGAAAATTCTGTCTTCTGTTTTATTGGTCATTCAGCTTCTCAAGAAGGGCATAGGGAAGAGTTGAAAATTTTACTATTCCTTGCCTACCACTTTGTGACCTTTTTCTCTACCTTTCCTCATGATCACTTATATTAATACTGAGGAGTGCTCTCAAATCAAGGCATCTCAAAAAGAGTGCTCATCTATATATTCAGTATAAAGCAGATACTTAATTTCTGTGCTGAAACAGTTAAAATAAATCATTGTCTTTCACAGAAAAAAAAAATAAATAAAAAAATTATCTGCCCTGAAAAACTTTGATTGTAAAAATCAGTATTATTGCTTCCTTTTAAGTTTGTATTTACTGGAAGCATGACATCTGAAAGAAAATGCCTTATTTTTTTAAACTGTTCTTTTTCACAAAGGAATGACAGTTAAAAAAAAAACCTTTAGGGCAGAACTAGAAGCTGAAGTATATTCATAAGAGGAAATAAACATGCATTTATTTGTAATTAAAAGAAATGTAGTCTTCTAATGCTAATATTGTAAGTAATTATGTAAGAGTAAACTATCCATGGATCTTTTCCAGGTGGTAAAAATCATGAAAATTCTTGCAGCTCAAAACCATATTGACCTGAATTTTTCTGCTGACATAATTTATTCTTTTTTGTTTTGCCTGCTAGAGCTGAACACTTGTCGGTATGTGTAACCCTAGAGCCAAAAAGAATGCACAGCTCATGTAATACAGTAAGTGCTATCTCCAGTCAGGAAGTCCCTCCTGTGATATATAAGTGCCAAAAAAAGATGATCTGCAAAGCAAAGACAAGTACATAGAATTCCTGAGTATGTGAAACTGCCAACAAGACAAATTGTTTTTATAGTAAGTGCCTAAAAAACCCATTAGCACCACTTCCACTTGGAAGCTAAAACGAATGCAATATAAGAGCACAGTCTGTTTGTAAAGCAAGCCCATGGCATATAATGACATTGTTGGCAACTGCAGCATAAAGGAGGAAATTGAGAAAAGTTGTCCTGGGTGTAGAGATAACTAATTCAGCACGATTAAAGTGAGCTGCATCTGCAGCTGGGTTGAGTTTTACAAACACACGCACACAGAGGCAGCAAATCCTGGAAGCTGCACAGCAGGATCCCAGTACTCAAGACTGTCTATTCTGAGCTTCTACCTTTTCCTTATGAAACATATTTTTAAATGAATGAATGTCAGGATGAAACAAATACATTCAGCTTCACTGGATAAATACCTTTGCCTGATTGATGTCTCTGGTAATGGGTTCAGCCCAGAAATAAATAACACCGAACAATGAGAAAACTTCCTATTCCTCTTTGGCTTATGTTTCACCTAGCCTTCACTGTGATTTTATCTCCAGACTGTCATTCACAGTTAATGACTAACTAGAAATGAAAATTTAAGACATTATTTTTTAGATAACTTCCAACTGTATTCAGTTTTAACTGTCTATAAAACAACCCCTACACAAATTTTTCTCTATTTGTCTCTCTATCTTTTTGCCAAGGCCCTGGATCACTTCTATACATAACTTTTATATACATTCAACTATAATTGCTGCTGTTCCAGCTTGTTTATCTGACAGCTAAGAAAGATGTGGTATTGCATGTGTTTATATTGAAAAGTTAATTTCACAACTAAGAGGGTAAGAAAATTCAAGCTTCACCCTACGGGATTTTTGTCATTTAAAAAAAAAAAAAAAAAAAAAAGGTCTGTTGCCAGATCAGGCCTTCAGAGAGTTTAATTTGTTTGTTTTCTCATTACAAGTTTATCACCCAACACAGTTTCTAAGGAATGGGAAATCACATTATAGACTTAGTCCCCTAAGTCTGTGACTCTTAACTTTGTATTGCTTGTGTGAAAAAAAATACAAAATAATCTGGAAGGATCAAATTAATTTCTCTTCTAGATTCCTCCTTTATAGATTGATCAATATGGATCGTATGTCCACTAAAATCATGTTTCTGCTAGATTTTTACTCATGTTAAGCAAATGCAGTATTTCTCTTAAGCTTATAAAAAAGTTCTTGTTCAGTTCAGTAGGACCTGAATTACATAGCTTCTCTTTAGTTCCTTGGCATAACAGATATTTCATAACTTTCAACAGATGATTCAGAATTTGACAAAGAACAAAAAAAAGAGCAATGGGCAGATAGTCTTTCTGCCATAGAGGAAAAATGTTATGTACTCATTCAATGAAAACATGGAAGGAAGCCCAGCACATGTATCAAGAAAAAGAGAGTGAGAGAGATCTGTCTCTCCATATATCCATTTTTGAGCATATACGTTTCATAATTTTTAATGAGTTTACTTGTCTACAGATCTGGAAGAAAGGAAAACAAACAGTACTCTATTTCACTGACTGTAAGGCTAAAGCAGAAAACATCACTGACCTAAAAATCACAGAGCAAATCTGCAGTAAAGCTAAGAATACAATCTGCTTCTTTACGTTGTGATAGATAGATATGCTACACATATCTAGATATATTTATATATTAAGAAGTTTTAGCTGGGCCTTGTTTCTTATGTATTATGAAATGCATATGCTTTTATGTGCATATAGCTATATATTCATAATTACACTGCTAACATAATGCCATTTTAAATCAATACATATTTTTTCGTGGCTTCACAGACAGTGGCTTCTCAAAGTGTTATTCATTCATTCTTCAAAAAACAAGCATGAACACCAAAAGATACAGTCAGCCAGTGCGGAGGAAGTCTGTACCGCAAGTAGCATACTTGCAGTACTAATTCCTTGATTTTGTTGCCTATCTGTCAAGAGATATTAAGCTAGAAGGATTCACACACCATCACCAGGACACGGGTAGGGAGAGTTTGCTCAAGGATCTTCCTGGTTGTCTTGTCTGCCACCTAGTGTCAAGCAAGTTTATGGTTTTGAGAGTGTAGTGGGTTTTTAATATTTATTTGATGGTTATGACTCATTTGGAAGTTCACATGAAGGAAACATCTAAAATTCAAGAAAATATTAAATGCAAATAAAAAATACACTGGGTTTTAATCCAACATCTTCTGAAGCTGGTATTTGATACTCCAAATACAAATTTTCAAAGGAAAGAAAAAGTTAAAAAATACCAGTCAACATTATTTTTATGCTGATTCCAGAATATACAGGTGGAGAAAAAGGGGCTTATAGGCGTGTTAAAATCAAAGTGGCCTAATTTTAAGGCTGTTGAATACTCGTAGATCTTATTGGCTTCACAGGGTTTATGGAGAGCATTTCCATTTCAGAGTAGAAGAAAATAATCTGTGATAAAGATCTACAATGGGAGTTCTTATTTAGTAATTTATTATTTTATTACAGGGTTGATCAGATTTGAGTATGTTAAGATGCATTTTAAATATTGCACAATAATTAAAGTATCTATTCTGTGGCTGCCTGCAAAAGTGGTAAAGTGGCCTTGATGACTTTGGTCCCTATTCCTGTAGCAAAACATACATCCCCAGTATTTATTATATAGATAATCTGGTCTCACCTGCTGATAAATTATAAAGAGTTTTAGATTCTGGTCATCTCACAGCCTACACACTGAGTTCTGCAATATCTCAGCCTTTCCCAGGTGTAAAGGGTCTTTTTCTCTTAAGACTTCTGTTTTCTCCCTTTCTCTTGTCCTATCCAGTTTATAGAAAACTTTTTCAAAAACTTGTCTTTTGGGAAGTCCTGAAAAGTTGAGGGAAGAGCAGCATCTTTAGTCAGAAAATAGCTTGAGGATGTTCAGCTGCAGTGTCTAAAGGACTTTCTCTGTAGCAGGCAGCTGCAGAAATTGATCTTGATCTGATAGCAGGTGCCCAGTACAGAAAGCTAGATATGTTTTCTTCAACCAAAGGAGGTCCTTTGGTTGGCACATGCCAAAATAGCAGCCATCTTCTGTTTTTCATCAGGTTATTCTAAAAAGTTCAGTGAGAGATAAATTGAATCTTTTGTCATAATCTGTGGCTAATCTATCCAAAATACTTTATTCAGATTTTTGCGAAAGAATCCTTTTCAGAGGGCTGGGCCTCCACTTTTTATTTTTGGGTCAGAAGCCCATAGTGCAAACATTCTTTAATTGAGCTTCCAATATATACTTCTTAGGCTTCCAAACACAGAATCAGCCAGCCTCATGACTTGGCACCGGTAAAAATTTCCCTTGTATGTCTGCAAGCAGAAAGAGTATCTAAAGATTAGAATGCATCTTTGAAAACAAAACGTGATTTAGTTACACACAGAAGGGGTATTCACTGATGGAAAAAAATGCATATGCATACTCTTCTGCTTATGCTTGGCATTTCCTTCACGTCTAGATGAAGACACAATTAGCCTTGTCTCCATTTTGGTCTACTGTTAGACCCATTTTCCTGCTGTGTTTCTCAGATATATTTGCCATCCATCTGATTCAGACTATAGTCACTGACAACTTCCCCACATTACATCCTGCAGGATAGATCTGTTATCTAAGTAATTCTTTTGGTTTGGGCTATGTTTTTAACAGCTGTAAAGTGGTGAAGTGAGAGTCAGCTTTCCACAGCTATTATAGTGGCCATTGTGTTCAGATGATTGTCCATCTGCTCCTCAGTCAGTCCTTATAATGCTTCACATGTTTTCGGATTTTCTACATTATATGTGAAATGCTGTAGGACAAACAAGTGATGGTATAATACAATATTATATAATATCAGTAAGTATGTGCTAATTGCCATTACAATTAACAACTGAGAGGAAGCTTCCTGAGCTAAAATATTATGCAGTTTATTCAGTTTTGTTCAAAAGTTTTTCTCAAGAAAGTAATACAACATTAATTAATGAATTTGTTACAATTAAACAGTTACAATTTAATATAACCAGAAGATAATAACATATATAGATAAATACAAAACAACTAAAAATAGTTCAACCAGTATGATGGGAATAAATGTTACTTTGAGGATGTCTAAACATGAAACATTGGCTCACAGAGATACCAAGAATGTGTAGCCCTCTTAATGGAAAGCACTCTTTTAGGAGATTTTAATGCTATCTGACTTGGAAAAAAAATATTCAGCCATCAGCAGAGGATACGCATATTTCATGTTTAGAAGTAAACCAACCATAATATTGCCATAGTTCAGTAAGATCTTACTCTAACACAGTTTTAATTTTTTCTTAGTTGACAATAACTGCAATTTCAATTGACCAGTAATATTTGGCAGCTACAACAAAGTCAGAAGCAACAGCAAGATACAGACTAAAATGAGTTCAAATGTAAGCAAAGCAATTGTCTGTGTGCTGTGAGTAAACCCTGAACTGAATCATGCAATGTTCCTAGAAAAGGATGTTCACAAACATGACTTCAATTATCTTTGCCTGACTGCACAGAGAGTTCACATAAGAGAGCATATTCATGAGTACCTTGAAAGGCTCACTCATGGTATAGCTTCATTAGCCCAATAAGACCACAGCTGTGACTCTGCAGATTTTAGTTTAGATTTAGTTTGCATCTGTACAAATTTGGAGTGTGTGCATGGAGACATTTGCAGTCTTCTGCAAAAGTTTTCACAGTGTCGTGGTTTAAGCCCAGCCGGCAACTTGGAACCACGGAGCCACTCGCTCACTCC
>NW_009919614.1:27155-33696 GCF_000696875.1 Nestor notabilis
GTGTTATCAGCGTTGTTCCCAGGCTGAAAGTCAAAACCACAGCACTGCACCAGCTACTAAGAAGGAGAAAAAATGACTGCTATAGCTGAACCCAGGACACACAGACATGCCTCAAGAATGGTTTTATTTACTTGTGTAATTGGAGAGTGGCTTTCCTATCCAAATTCCAAAAGTTCTGCATTTTTGCAAATTCTAAGATCAAATTGTTCTGAATGAGAAAATTAGTATACACCCCTAATGAAGACATACAGGATACATTTGTTTTAAAATTCTCCCTCTGAGACATTTTCCTTTTATTTTATTCTCCATTTTAACTACCATTAATAAAAGGAAATTCATATAGGGAAAGGAAATGCATTAGTGTTGTTTTAACGAGTTGCCTTTAACCCAAGAAAGTAAGAAAATTCAAAGATAAGGATTCCAATTAATCTTTAACTGGTGAGATAAAAGCACTGATTTCAAGCCTTAACAACATTGCAATTATGAAGGCACAGGGGGAATGTACTGTGGTCATAGTGGAAGTTTTAATCCAAAATATGTCTGGCTCTTGTGAATTTCTTAAAGCTTTAAAATTTAACATCATTTCTGTGTGTGACATAAACATATGTGTTCTTGACCCACTTCGAAAAACAACCACAAGTGAAATACCATTTGCATTAATCATTCAAGAGCTTTGCAAAAAGATCACTTCTCACGAGATGTCTGTTCCACTGAAGTTTACACTATCCAGCTTGGTTTCATTACATTTTACATATATTGAATTGCAGCTATTTGTTGTTCAGAACATTGGTTTATGAACTTACTTGCATTCATTCCAAGTGTATACATTGTCACTTAATAGCCTGAAGATAAATATTAATTTCTATGTAATTATAGTTCTACCCTGAGAACAACAAAAATGTCATTGTAAACTAGTACCTTACAAATTAAATTCTATTTTCACCCTTCAATCATTATGTTATGAGACTTTGAAGATGTTTGTACCCTCTTGAAATAATAAATAGACACAACAAAATTTTTTCGCAGTTTTCACTAGGTTTTTTACTGTTTTTTTAATGGGATTAGGGATTCACACTAGTGGCTCTCCATGCAAGATTAACACCTCAGATTATTATATATTTGTAGGAGTTACTTTTTCTATCCATGATATAATGTTATGTTATGTTGGAACTACTCTGTGGCTGTTACTGGTGCTAATAAGACAGTAGAATTTAAGGAGTCATAGTAAATCAATTATTGAAGCTATATATATGGATATTAGAATTAGCAAAATTTAGCAATTCTACACCTCAGTTTCTTCATTGATCTAGCTCTGAAATCCGTTACTCATGAGGAGCAGATTTAAATCAGTGTTGAACATTTAAAATCCATATTTTCTGTTTACCTGCCTGTTCAATAAAAAGTATAAAGAGACTTAAAAATATTGATAGTTGAATGTTTGTGCTCAGCCTTAGGAAGCTGCATAATCCTTGATACCTCAAATCTATGTCAGATAAGGAAGATATCCTTGATTCTTGAAATGAATACTAATTCTGTTTTTTACTTAATAGAAAATTAGTACAAATCTAAACTCATAAGATCAGGTGATGCAGAAAAATTTAAATTAAATATGAAAGGTGCAAATTGTTAGGCATAAATCTGCACTATTATGCTTGAATTAGTGAAGCTCAGTGCCTTCAGAAGGGTTTCTGGAATGCTAGTTTATTGCGATATGAGTTGATTATATTTCATAGGAAGGCCTTTTCCAAAACTGACAAGATTGGTAACATCATCCAGCATTAATGTGTTCAGGTACTTCCTGGACTAAAGTATTTTCTACAGACACTTACTAGCCTGCTAAATGATGGCATTTTGATCCACAATTTTCTTTGGAAATAAAGTTGGACAAGTCCATTTTTTTTCTGGAATATAGTAACTATGTATATTGTTTTGATAGTGTTTATATACTCTTGACACCTTTTCTTAGAAATGTTCTAGCATGTGCCTGTTTTGGAACAGGGTCTTGGAATTTGGCAGGAGGAATGGGGCTTTATGGCAAAGATAGAAATCTGAAAAAAATTTCTGCCCAGTCTGGAAAAGTTGTAAGCATGCAAGAATTATTGTTCATGCTGCTGAGCACTTGATAGTGTTTATCTAATAAGTTTCTGATTTTTTTTCCCCTAATTAAACATGTTCTTATCACAGCTCGAAGTGCGATCAGACTCTGCATATACCAAAATATGCAGGAAATGAACATCCAGCTCAGAGGTTGGACAGAACAGGGATTTTTCCTGCTCTCTGCTGCTTTGGATTAAGCCCCAGTGCTTGAATTAAAAGATGAGAATCTGCTTCTTCTGTACCTGAGTTACCATCTACATCACCAATAAAAAGAAATTATGAAATATTAAGTCCTTTGATTCAAATATGTAGAGGATTTGGCTTGGAGAAGACAGTGGATTCTACAAAGTCTTCCAGAACTAATGGTGGAAGTGGAGACAGAAACAATCAACTAAGAATTCATGGTGGGTTGACCCTGGCCAACAGTGAAGCCCCAACCCAGTCACCCACTCACTATCCCACCCCAGCAGGATGGGGGAGGGAATCAGAAGGGAGAAAAAAATGAGAATAAACTCATAGGTCATGATAAAGACAATTTAATAAGTGAAGAAAATAAAGGAAAAAAAAATCCCAAAGAAACAAGTCATGCAAAGGGTCACTTACCACCTCCCACGGGCAGACCAGTGCCCAGCTAGTCTCCAAGCAACAGCTACCTTGGAAAAATTACTCCCCTGCCTGCTTGTTTTATTAGTGAGCATGGCATCATATGGTATGGAATATTCCTATGGTCAGTTGGGGTCAGCTATCCCAGTTTTGTCCTCTCCCAACATCTTGCCCACCCTCAGCCCAGTCCCTGTGGGAGCAGCGTGAGAAACGAAGTCCTTGCTATTATGCAAGCACCACTCAGCAATTGCTAAAACATTGGTATATTAGCAACACAGTTTTGGTCACAAATCTGAAACACAGCATATGGGATGCTGGGAAGGAAGCTGAATCCATCCCAGCCAGACCTCATACAGAACTGTACTGGTCTGACTAGAAACTGCAACAGGAAAAACAGAAACAGCAGGGAACAGAGACTGGAACAGGTGGAACAGGGAGACTCTTCAGCATACAAAATGAATAGAACTCACTTTTGTATCTCAATTTGATTTATTTACCAACCATTTTTATTTATTTTATTTTTTCAGAAGGGAGAATTATTTATTTATGTATTGGCTTTTCTGAATTTATGGAATATTTCACAATTTCACACCACCTCTGTGAGACAATGGAAAGTCAGGGATAGTTGTCAGGTAGGGAAAAGGAACATAAAATTTGATAAGTTCCTTGTATTACCTGGTACTTCACATGTTCAAAACAGATCTCCTTTTGGTTCCAGCTGTGAATCCTCAACAGTTCAGTCTTCAAGATCTCCAGATATGCTGTTATTAAAAAAAATTAGTTTAAATTATTTTCCTAGAACAACAACAAAAAAAAAAAGTCCTGTCAGAGAAAAAAGTATAATTCCAGTATTCTGAGGAAATATCTGTGCTTTTTTCTTCATTTTTTTATACAGTCAATCTGGAAATGAAATCAAACAGCCTTATTTTAAAATATGAGATGTGAGCCATTTGAAGGTAAAAACTTATGACCTAAACTAATCTATATTGTATTTCTTCAGTGGAGAATAAATGGAGTGGTGTCTGACATCTTCTGCTTAAATAAAATTGTGGAAATCACTAAAACCCCCAGAGATGATCACTCAATCCCAAGGTATAAGGGATGCTGCGATAGTTGGTCTTTTCTAAGTAGAAAGACTCAGAGAATGCCACATGGTATAAGATCTGTTGGAGCTGAAAAGAGTAAGAGCTGCCCTGCTGAATGATGGTAATGTGAACATAGGACAGTTGGCCTGGTCAGGATATTACCATGAATGCTATGAATTGCTGACAAACATACTAGTCACGCATACACCTGCTTTGTACTGAAGGCTTTTTTTAATTTATTTTTTTTGTCTCATTTAAAGACAGTATGTTTCCCTAAATTAGCATCTTTCTTCTGTATTCAGTGTCATCTTTTCTTATATTAATAATGGTATAATCAGAGAAACTGTGCAATAGTATGAACAGATTTATCCTGGAGTTACACTACTACACTACTGTTACATGAAAAAAATGGTACATTTTGAACATCATTTCTAGCTCTCATTTTGATTTGCATCTCCTAAAGAATGGTTGTTCAAGTAACAAGAATTAGTTGTACTAAACCCAAATTCACGATATTATCAGCAAAGGCTTTGAAAGAACATAAGAAGCACCTGTATTTTAAATTGAAGCTGATAAAGCAGCAAAAGCTCTTGCTCTTGCTGAAGATAATGACCTAAAAAGGAATAACATCACAGTAGAATCAGACAGTGCCATTCAATTGTCTGTTCTGCCATTTGTAAAGAAATGTGCTATTATTTCTTGATTTAAGATTATGAAGAATACTGGTCAGGTAATATACACTTCTTTTGGAAAGCTTTTCATGCACCTAATCAGATAAACAAGATGCTATCTTCTGAGACTGCTGAAAATCTATTGAACACAACAAATTCCTTTTGTCTTTTTAAAAAGTCAAACAGTAATCTTTCTCATACTATAAGCATGTTAGCATGTGATTCAAGATCCAAAACTCAAGCCACAAATACAGGTCTCATTGAATTTTGAGATGACTGAAAGAAGAAAGAAATTGCCTAGGGCTGTCAATGCTGAAACAGCAGAAAATAGGACAAATGTACAGTTTATTGAAAGCAGTTTGTTCATAACAAAGAAAAAAGGTAGCCAGCTACTTTGAAGAAAGCCATCCATAACTGATTCAAGGCTTGTACTGATTTTGAAAGTCTGTACCTTTAGACAGTAAATGTAATCCTTTTCAACACTGAGAGAGTAGTTATATACTCTATTTATAAAATATGAACTTAGTAATATTTAAAAAAGAAAAACAAAGGAAGAAATTAAATTCTCTATGAAATTGTTCGGCATATGTATATCTTCTGTGTAGGTGGGTGTACTTGAATATAAGATGTTTCTTTACACTTATACATGAAGCATAATAGCAAGAAGTCACGAGAGGATATAAAACAGAGGAAGGCCCAGACTTCAGCTTTAACCAAGACCATGACTCTTTTCTTATGCTAAGAAGAAAATAATGGCACAAATTACATCCTTTTTCTTTCCTGCTCTTCAGAGAACTGATAATCAGAAATGTTGGAGCAATTTTCCTTTGCAAACTACAGATTACTGCTGAGTGAAATGCTCACTGCTGAGGGGAAAATGATTCAAATTTCATGGAGTTTTTACCAACATTTGACCTAGTCAATGGTACTTTTGTCTATTTAAAATGCATTTAAATAGCATATGTTATTTCTTCAAAAGCTAAGTCTTTTCTTCTAATCTTTGAGGTATTTTAAGCATGGATACAGATAAGTTTTAGAAGATGCTACCTTTTCCTTCTCCTAGTTAAGAACTGGTTTTGATTTTCAAATGAAAGACAGATCACTGCACTAACTACTCTTTGTTTTAAGAAAAACGGAGATGTCACAGAACATCAGAAAAGTGTCTGGTATAACCCTTGCAGAACACTGAAATATTTCCTGACTTTTTAAAGAAAATTAAGAAATGAACTGTTATGCTATCATTAAAGGCTTTATCCTATGGCTATCAAAGTTGAAAGGATCATTGTTCTTAAATCACTTCCAAAAGGGAATAAAGGAAGAACCAAGAAAATTCAAAAAGAGGCTGGAAGAGTGCTTTAAACTGATAGATCTAAATTCTAGGAGGCTATCTTTGTGGGAGGGGTGAGGAAAAATCCAGTTCTCAGAAAAGAACAGGGTTCAAATTTCCTATTTTATCAATGAAGGATGGGTGTCATTTCTGAAAATCCCCATCACACCATATTAAGTTCAAAAAAATCTCAAAAATGTCATTAACTACTTAAATAAGTTACGCAGCTACCTTTTTACCTTAGGGTATTCTTTCTGCTCAGGACCTAATTTGTCACAACTTATTCTGAAATAGATACCTAAGGGTGGCTCTTGTAAAGGAGATATAGCAGTGGGGATTTTTAACCATTTGCTTAATACTTTATGTTAGAGCACTTTCCTAGAGATTTCGAGAGGTGGGTTCTGTGCCTGCTTCAGCTGCAAGGAAATTAAACTTACATGTTAAGAAAATACTGGAAGAGATGACAGGGAAAGAAGCTTGCCACTTAAAGCTATGTTTTTTTGGTTTTTTTGGTTTGGTTCTTTTTTTTTTTTTCCTTTTTTGTATAGTCAGAAATGCAAAATCCCTGAGGGCAGAGTAGAATGTCTGGAAATGATTAAAACTGAAAAATAAATGAAGCCCAAATACTATCTATTGTAATACATATTTGCTTTATATTAGGCCACCATTGGCGGGGGTGGAATATTTGCTGAGAGTAGACCTTCCTATATGATAGTATTTAACCATTTGGAGTCATAGAATCATAGAATCATAGAATA
>NW_009919615.1:0-255 GCF_000696875.1 Nestor notabilis
AGCGGCAGCATCCAAGCGTGTGGCCTGGAGGTGTGTTAGAGCAGGAGCAATACGCTGCGGTGGTAGAAAATGAAATGCTAGTAGTGCTGCACTCTTGCTTGGTTTCATTCCTGACCCGCATTGGTATGTCCAAATAGAAGAAAAATGAAATTAAAAAGGAGGTGTGTAAACTGCTGTCCAACTCTTCATTCTCCTCGTGCAGCTTGGGTTGAGGCAAGGGTTTAGTGGCTGGGGGCATTTTTTTTGTTTGCGTCC
>NW_009919615.1:286-8000 GCF_000696875.1 Nestor notabilis
CGATGCACAAATAAAAATAAAACGTGTATCTGTCAGTTGCAACCATGAGAATCAAGATCAGGATGTTCTGAGAATCTGGCTCTGAATCCTGAATCTTGCCAGGTCTTGCCACTTTGTTTGTCCCAGCTTTTCAAACTTCACTTTACAAATTTTGTCTCAACATTGAACATGGTGTAGCTTTCCTACTGCACCTTAAAAATCTGGAGCCTGATAGCACCTTGAGGCAGCAGCACTGAAAAAATAACGTATTTGGCATCTGGATCCTGTCAAATCATACCATGAATTCAGAAATGTTAATATCTCAAGAGAGAACACACTGCTACATTTACCGCTTTACCAACACAATCTGGCAAGATGATACAAAAAGGTACAAGGCTGGATCAAGGTGGTGCTGTACCTTGCCAACAACCCATGTTAATTCTCTTCGCAAAACTGGTCTAGACCCCTGTGTATCCCATCTAGATTCCAAAGTGGAGTGCTGCAAAAACTGAAGCTGAAACTGCATATATATATTGTTGGGCTGATATGAAAAGTATTGGAATAAATTCTTCACTATGGGGGTGGTGAGGCACTGGAACAGTTAGCCCAGAGAAGTTGTGGATGGATCCCTCGAGGTGTTCAAGGTCAGGTTGGATGGGCCTTTGAGCAACCTGGTCTAGTGGAAGGTGTCCCTGCCTATGGCAGGGGGGGGGGGGTAGAAGGGCGACACACGCCACTAGTGGGCCCTGCCTATGGCAGGGGGTTGGAACTAGAGGATCTAAAGGTCCTTAAAAGGTCCTTTCCAACCCAAACCATTCTATGAGTCACTGATTCTATGGAAGCAGTCCAGGAGGGCTAACTTGCATGAGAGCCGTAAGAGCATAGGCATATTGAAGCATCTCAGCTACGGGAAATCTGTATTGAAAGCAACTAATTTAACAACATAGCAGTAGCAGTCATGTCTGTATGGCTTGCTTTTTAACTTCTGGGATAGAGGCTTCAAATTCTGAATCATAAGCACCAAAGTGACTTCCCTGAAAGTCACTCCTCACCACCAAATCATTACTTATATTTAATTCTGCTCTTGATCTTCATGCAGGAGATGTCCAGGAACTGGAAGGCATATCCACTTGATACCAAAAGTTGCTGGCTAATTGAAGACATTTGTATCACTGATTTTATATCATGTTCTGTCCAAGCAAAACTTTTGCAGTGCGTCTCCTCTTTGTCTTACAGTGCCCATACCTTATCACCTTTTCCATGGCAAACATCCCCCTCGGCTCCTCATATACCAACAGTCTTCTCTTGAATTGTTCAGCGAATTTAAAATAACTAAACTAAGAGCAGCTGATACTTAGCTTGATGTTTAAGCTTTTAAGACTTGAAGAAGAGCATGAGGGCCTGATTTTTTTTCCTCAACTGTCCCAAATGTTCTAATGAAAGTGCTACCTACAAGCAGAGTCTTGCCCTCAGAAAATCAGGCCCATTTTAGTTACACACTTAAATAAAGATATATGTGTAACTCCAAGTTTGACTCCAAGTTTAACATCCGAGTTTATGGCAATTTGGAAATCTCTCTGGAAATCTAGCTTACGTCCCCTTTCTTTAGAAATGGTGGTCAAAAAAGTATTAAAAAGGATAAAACATATTTATGAAATGTTAACAGTGGTTTTATTTGTTAATTGCTTAAATTTGTAAATTGCTTAAAATATTGCTTGGGTACCTGGTTAATATTAGGAACACAGTTCTACTCTGATAAAAGCTATGAAAACTATGAGCAAGTGTCTTGTGAAGATTAAGTAAGTACATAGAATATGCAGATGTTTAGCCTAAAAGGGAGACTGAGTAACGGGTCAGAATGAAAGGAAATAATTTTATCCATTTACCAGGGAAAAAAAAAAAACATTTTAAATTTTATAAGTTTGAAAATCATATGCTTAAAATGATCAAATGAATAAAAGACTCAAGCTTTTTATAACTCTTTTAATGTTTCCCACAGCTCTGAACAAGCCCAGCCATTCCTATTTACCATAGTTTCCTGCACTGGAGCCATTCTTTGTTGCTTGAACTCCTGTTTATAAATCCACTTCCTTTCAGTAGCTATTCAGATGCTCTGTTCTGACCACTGCCTAATCCTTGTGCCTATTTTAGAGCCCTACAATTGCATTCAGTGACTTAACCCAAACAGTTTCCTTGTTAGCAAGCATTTCTTGTTGGTTTTTTTTTTATTAAAACATGTTACTGTTTTTCCAATGGATTGTCTCTGACTTTTGGGAAAAAAGAAATGGATGGAGCAGTGTTTTATAAAAGGACGCCTGAAAATCTAGAGCACTCTGTACGTGAGAAGACTTTCTGATACAAGGAGTCCATATAAATCTAATAAAATCATTTTACTTCAACTTCTCTAATGTCTGGATTCCTATTTGCTGTAGTGGACATGATATTAGGTTCCTTGTTTTCCAGTATTAAGTATACATAATTACTACTTGACTGTATAATTCCAGTCAACTTCTTATTTTATTTGTAGAATACAAGACATAAAAGTTGTCAGGGTCATGAACTCTCCAAGATTACATTCAGTTAAAAGCAGCCTCTGCCTATCTTCAACTTAAAAAAAAAAAAAATAAAGCTATCATTAAAACAAATCAATAGCCAAAGGCTTCAAATTGATCAGAAAGTCATGCTCTTCTTTCCTACCCCCAGCATAGCTTCAATGTGATACAAAATGGAATATTTAAAACATGTTCGAGCCACTGATCACATACATATTTCAATCTGTAAGCAGCAGTATTGCAACAGTTCAAAGATGCTGGCAATTTTAGCATCAACTAGGCAATGGGTTAGAAAATGTTCTGTGGTTACAGAGATGGCTGCATATTTATGGTGTGCTTTGTGCAATATATTACTTTGACTCTTTCTTATCTATGTCCATGCAATACCATGGTTCTTTTACAGCCATGTCTGTTTATAACAGTCAGACTGTCTGATGCTATTTGACACTATTAGGAAGAGTTTAAAGAATTAAATAGACCTTTCTATACTGCTATGCAGAGAAACATGAAAACTGAAACAAACTTCAACCACCAAGCCATGAACCTAACTCTTCCTCTTTGGCACAAAGCAAATGATTTAAAGTAGTGATCATCTTCAGCTGGCTATTTGGATGGAAAGCTGGCTTGCAAAACGTGATTAGTTGGTGTTAGAGAGAATTATTTTTGCAGTAGCAGCAACCCGAACAAACATGGAATCTATCTCTGAGAGTCCAGTTTCAGATTTCTCCAAGCGACATTTATAATTTGGCTTGTTTATATGCAGAAACAAAGGCTTCTGAAGTCCCCTTATTAAAGAACTGCTCTTTGCAGATGGCAATGCACTTGTAGCTCACTCAGAGCAAGACCCAGAGATAATGACATCTTGTTTTGCAGCTGTTTCTGTTAACTTTGGCTGAGCAATCAGTATTTCAAAGGCTGGTATTATGTGCCAACAGCCACCAAAACCCAAAAGTCTGTTGACTCAAATGAGAAGAAAAATGTCACTGGCGCTAAACTGATGAAACCAGACTGAACTATAGCTCTGGTGTTTGAGATAGCTTCCTACGGTCTTGAGCTACCCTGATGGTCTCTTGATCCTAGCTCAGTTATAAACTGATAGTAGCATTTTACCATTTCACCAAATATATTCTTGCATCACAAGCCAGACAAAGATTCCTAGCACTATTCATAGAGCTGAAAAAATTTTACCTGACTTCTTTGGCAGATAGAGTGAATAAGTTTTAAAAGGTTTCATTGCACAGAAGTGGGAGATGGAGATTCACTTCAGTAAATCTGGTGATTTTACCATTCTGCAGTAAAACACTTCTCGTCCTTAAGTGGAATAGACCAGATAGGACAAGTAGTTGGTAAGTATGTTTTTAAGGTTAGTAGTCATAAAAGCCTCTTATATCTCCCAGGAAATGATATTTGGATGGCAAGAAGTCCATAGTATTTTGCTTCTAGTGAATGATAATCCCAATAAATTTTCAAGATTAAGGTTCAACAACAAAATACTAATTTTTACTTAGCTTGCTTTCTACAAACTCTTTAGTGTTTTCTCTAATTATGACATCTCTGACTACCTTTAAAAGTCAGAGGATGTATCATAATTCCATTTCCCTAAAACTTCGGTTTGTCTCAGTAAAAAATTAGTAATAGTTTTGAAATTTGATCCTGAGTCAAGAAAGATTTTAAACACTTACTTGCTCCCAGTAAATGGGACTTAAATATAGGTATAGAGGTAAGTCCATATTTAAGAATTTGTTTAAAGTTTACGTTGTGGAAATTCAAAATGGTGTGGTCAAACTTAAAACCTGCAAACATTTGAAGCCAGAAAATACAGAGAATATGGGTGAGCCCACTTCTTAAAACAGGCAAATATTTCAGATGCAGAATTGCACCTAAATATAGAACAAGGTAGATGTGCTGGAAGGAAATTGGGTACTTTATTTCATGGGAGAGTTTGGGTAGTATCTTTTCTCTATAAGTACAGGCAATGTGTTCAGTATAATGAGAAGAAATTAATTTTGTGTCCAGTAATTAAATTAGTCCATTTCTTTTCATTGTTATTTTTGACAAGTATGTAATTCTTCTGCCAGAAGAATGAGGCTTGGGTTTGGAAGCACACATAAGTGTCTACCTGGAGTTTCTGAGAGAACGAACAAGAACTTTTTAAGGGAAAAAAACCATGAAATACCGTAACAGAGATTTCTGTTATGGAAATAAAGGGTAAGGATATTTCTTTAAAAGTTGATGAATGCATGGCTTTTGAAATTCATGTGGATCTAATTCTGTATACTTCTGTCTATGCTCTGCAGCTGGCAGCAAGGCGGTGAGGGTCTGATCTGTGGCTGAGACCTTCCCTTTCCTCAGCACCCAGTGAGACAGGTTTTGCAGCTCGCAGCCTCAGAGGTTTTATTACACAGCTGAAGGAGCAGGGTGAGCAGCTTCCTGTGCTATGGATGGTGTGTCACCCTCTTATCCATCCCCACTACGCTTGGCAGGAGTTCATTAATTCAGCCCAGAGCCTACCAGAGGCGACTTTCCTGCCTGTCCAGTCACAGGCTGCCAAAGGTTTGTGTGTTCCCACAGTCCCCAGACAGGTGCTGTAGCCTTGGTTCCAGGCAGCTGGGAAGTGCCCTGTGCTTGTCGCCTGTGGCTGCACCCGTTAGCCCACCTACAGAGATTCAGCTTTGGCCCTGCTGCCAGCCTTGCTGGCTTCAGCAGTCAATGCCATATCGCCTGGCAAAGGCCCTTCTTTGTCCTTGTTTCTCTCATTGTCACTGTATATTGAAGAATCCTCCCAAAGTCATATTGGTTTTAATAGCTAGGAATCAGAACCTGATAGTAATTTGGCAAGATTCCTTACTGCAAACTAGACACCTTTTTCCTCTCTTCTTGGATTGACACCACAACCTGTATGTTTCACATGTGCCTGTGGTTGTGGTGAGGCCCAGAGCAGTGGTGGGAACACCCTGGGAGAAAAGCGTAATGTAAATGAATCTCTACCCATGCTCCTCTGTCTGTCATAGCACAGCTGTCCTCCCCTTTGAAGCAGCTGTTCATCTGGCTTTTGGATCAACGAAGAATCCAGATGAGTCTCATCTGGCTGCCCTTCCTCTCCTTCACCGAGAGATGGAAGCAGAGCACTCCCGCTCCGGTGCCAGGGCACTGCGCTCTACCTGTGCATTTACAGCCCTTCAGATGGGGGAAATAACTCAGTGGTATGGTTCAACACAGTAGATTACTCAGTATTCACAAACGCACTCCTCTTTAGAGGATGTCTGGTCTTTCTACCGATATTTTTATTTGCACACAGAAAATACCCTTCTCTGCTCAGTGCTTGCTATTTCCAAGCAATGTATTTGCAATATATAAGCTGAAACTTTTTGAAGTAGAAGTGGTACACAGTCACAGAGCCTGCACAAGGTGACTTAGGTAAGTAATCACTAGCAGATCTCACAAGAAAATAGGCAAATGTCACTCAATTATCCTTGTGAATGATGCCTCAAGTATTCTGTAATACATTCTTTTGTGGTATCATTGTTCAAACCGATAATAAATGGAAATACGAACTTCATTCTTATGTAAGGTCTTCCACAAATACTTTCAGATAATGCATTTAAAGTAGTTGTCAACAATGCCTGACAAAAACGATTGGAGCTTTTTGCAAAATCAGAACAAATGGCCTCAAAATGGATTGCAAGGGATTATTTAGTCTGTTCCCCACAACAACATTTGAGACCCTTCCTGGGTCATTTTCTAACTAATTGCTTTTGGCTGTATCGAATCACTTGTCTGAATATTAGAAAAACATGTCATGACAGCATTTGTATATCATGTAAGAACAACAAAATTGTTATTGCCCTGGTCAGAAAGCCTTAAACTTCTGTAATACAGAAGTGATACTTGTTATCTGAAAATAACCTTCTCAAAAAAGTTATAAAAATAAAATTCATTGGTCAGATCAAGAACTTCGTGATCTTAAGATACAACTCACACGTTAGCTAACTAACAATAGACTTTGTAAATGGGCATGGATTTGGCCTTGAGAGAAGCTCATAGGTACAACAGAAATTTGTTTTCCATCTACTTGAGGGAGAATATTGTTAGCAAATGTAATCCCCCTCACAGAAGGGATATGCCATGTATAAAAACCGTGCCTTTCATAGCAGTTGTCCTGCAAAAAATCTTGGGCCTGCTTTTTTTTTTCGATTGTTCTTCCTCCTCATCTACTTTTTTTTTTTTTCTTCTTTTTTGCTTTGACTGAGAATAACTGGCAGTAAAGCCAATACAAAGAAAGCTTCTGTCAAAGCTCCATTAAAATTACCATTTTGCTTCAATTTAAGTCTTCTGCGGGAAAATGGAAATTTAGTGGCAATTTCCTGACTTCTGAAATACTCTTCTGAAAATCAAGAGACAGCTTCCCTGTCAGATTTTCCTGCATGATCAGTTTAACTTTTGTTCTGCAAACAAATGGCTTGGTCCAAACACTGAGAGATCAGGATGTCTGTTACCTCCACATCCTTTTCAAAGAACAACAGAATGATGTTGACCTGTGAGTGGTACATGCAGCTGATCAGAGGGTGGTGCTTCTCAACTATTAGAGACTGTCTAAATGTTTTTTAAAACATCCCAGTGTCTGTGCAGTGTTGCTGTGCCTAGCTCAAAATCAGTATAAATTCTGGGTGCTCTTTATATAGCTTGTTTTCCCAAAATTTAGTTTCTTCAAACAATTTCAGGTGTTAGGGTACATAGGATGTGTTCTGTTTTCTTTTTCCTCACAGTTATTTTCTGAGGCAACCCAAAGCTCAGAAGCAGCAACATATACCATGCTCTTTTGTCCCATCATCTCCATGGCAAGCTGCATGAAATTTGGTCCAACAGCATTACTGGTGCTTTGAGAGATTTGCAGCAGGTGAGAAATAGGTCAATGGGTGTAGGTCCAGTGATTTGCAAAACTCTGATTTGAAAATATGCTGGTTTGTGCAAAATGGCTTTTTTTATGGCTCCATTTGAACTTGTTTAAGCTTGTTTCTGTTATTACTCTTGCAATCTTAGTGACCTCTGATTTTATGACTCCTTTCGGAAAACTGGAAACTGCTCTCTAACTAACAAGCAAAAGTGGTGGTCCTTTATAGAAGCATAGAACCATAGAATCGTTAGGGTTGGGAAGGACCATCTAGTTCCAACCCCCCTGCCAT
>NW_009919616.1:0-15982 GCF_000696875.1 Nestor notabilis
TCTATTGAATCTTGCACTGCAGGAATCAGGAAGAACCATAATCAGGAAAAGTGTAATAAAGATTTTTCAAAAAACCCCAAAACAGCAAAACACTCTATTATTGTCAGATCCTTAATAGAGAAATTACTCTGAATTTTGGCAGTCTTAAAATGAACATTATTTTTAATGTAATATTCATAGAATTATTTTTGTAAGTTACTCTTTTTTGTATTCCAAAGATAATCTGCAACAGTTTTGTGAGAAAATGGACCTTTGTACAAGTTTAGCGATACTGTATTCCAGCTATCGTAGTGTACTGGCTCAGAATAAGGCCATCTGGTATTCCTATTCTTAGTGATATATTTTGTAGTTTACATGCTCCATATGTATTATGAATATGTATAAGTGGTTATACACAATAAAATGCAGGGATGATGAATGCTGGAGAGTTAACCTTCTGGTTGCTGAGGTGAATACAAGTTTAAATATCTTACTATTTGACTGGTACTGTTTGCTGAAGTTAGTGTGTAAATGGTGACTAAATTAAAAGGTGAGAAACACTTAAAACCATCATTAAGTTAAAAACAAACAAAAAAATTGCATATTTAGAAATGTTTGCAGCATATTGAGTTCTGAACTTTTTTATAGCTTTTAGAAACCCTTTTTTTCCTAGGAAGTAGGCTATTATGTCCTTAAACATACAAAATACTACTGGAGCAGAATTCACTTTCCATCCTTTTTTCCCCCCTCAGTAAACAAAGTTCCTTATCAATTCATTGTTAAATTAGTTTGAGGCTATCCTTTGTCTTCACTGGAAACTAGATCAAGTCTGTGTTAAATCTACATGAAGTTGTAATTTATATCACGCCATCTTTGCAGCAATGGCATTATGTCCTCATAGAATCATAACATAGTTTGGGTTGGAAGGGACTTTAAAATATCATCTAGTCCAACCTCCCTGCCATAGACAGAGATGTCTTCTGCTAAATCAGGTTTCTCAAAGTCCTGTCCAATCTAACATTAAACTCTTCTAGGGATGGGGCATCCACAACTTCTTTAGGCCATTTGTTCCAGTGCCTCACCACCCTCACCTTAAAGAAATGCCTTCCTTATATCCAGTGTAAATCTATGCCCTTTTAGTTTAAAAGTGTGATTTAAAAGTTTTTATATCCTTTATCCTTATCCTTTTCCTATCACTACAAACCTTGATGAAAAGTCTCTCTTTCTTGCAAGCCGCCTTTAAATATTGAGAGGCCACAATAAGCTCTCCCTAGAACTTGTTTTTCTCCAGGCTGAAAAAGCCCAGCTCTCTCAGCCTTTTTTCATAGGAGAGGTGTTTCGGCCCTCTGAGCATTTTTGTGACCCTCCTAACCTGCCCTAACAGATCATGTCCTTCTTGTGCTGGGGACCCTGTAGATGGATGCTGTACTGTAGATGGGCTGTCATAAGAGCAGAGCAGAGGTGAAAAAATCACCTCCCTTGAACTGCTGGCTGTGCTTCTTGCACAGTCCAGGATACAATTAGCCTTCTGGACTGCCAGCTCATAGAATCATAGAATAGTTCAGGTTGGAAAGAACCTTAAGATAATCTATATTCAGTTTTTCATCCACCAGTATCCCCAAGTCCTTCTCTGCAGGACTGCTTTTAATCCATTCATCTCTCATCATCTTCAGAAGGTCTCCTGACAGTTCTCATTGGTGTTGGCAGTGAATATTGATGTGTTTTGGTAACAAGCCAAAAGTTTTTGCTTGTTACAAGTAATACAACAAGTAATTGTTGTATTCAGATAGTTACAAAATACATACATTTAGTGTATAAATCCCTTCCAGTGCTTCACTAAGATGCTTTATTCAGCAATAAAAGAAAACCTTAAGCAAAAATAAAAATTTTTGTCTACATATAGATGCCTGTCATGTTAGTAAATATGTGTATGTTTCTAGTAAGCCTGGCAAAAAAACCCAAAGAAAACTCATCCTTCACCTTAGAAAATGAAATTCAGGGGGAAGTTTCCATCTTGATTTTGTCAGCTGTGTATGAACTTGGAGGCTTGGTGAAATCCACGGTCATTTTATGAATTCATTTAGAAAAGTGTCACAAAACTAAACCCAAACAAGTTCAAACCAGTTCTTTCTATAACACAAGAAAAGTTAGTAATTTTATTAGGACTTTGTCTACTAAAAGGGATATCCACTGCTTGATACTGTGTTGTTGAGAACTCTTTTACACATAAATCTTAGTTCTCGTCTGGGTTACATCAGTGAACATCTGTACCACATAGCAAATGGTAATGGAAAAATAAGTGATGTAGATGGTTCAGTTTTACTTGCTGCTTTGTATGATTTAGCACTGTCCACAAAAGTTGCTACCTACTTCTCATGGCTGACATTTTGAGGAAGCAATGAATTTTGCTTCTGTCTGCTTGTGTAAGGAACTGAAATGTATGTAGATATATACATAAGTCTGATAAAAAAAGATTTTGTGAACAGAAAAAAAGTTTTAATGTAAAGTTTGAATTGAATACTTAACACATTCTGTAGGTTTCATTTTCCTGAAGATAAAGAAATTGTAGTCTCGCAATCATATGAAGCTGTGGTCACCAATTTAAGATCATGCTCTATGTAATGTTTCCTCTTTTAAATGCTGCTTTGTTGACTATCATGGAAAACATTTTTGTTGCAGAAAATAAATAACATATTGTTTGCATTTCACAGATTCTGAAGTATAATCCACTATGCTAAATAGGGCTTTACATATTTATGCTGTTATGGTAGTTAGTGAAAATCAACTCATACACAGTCACATTTTTCTTAACTTTCTTTTTCCTTACGAGAAGGCTTAACAACTTAATAAATGCTTATCATCCTATATTTTCATCAAAGAAAACTTGATTAGATCTCTCCATAAGGTTGCAAGTAATACTTACTCATGTAAGTTAGAGCAAGCTGTGAAAAAGCTTTTTTTATAGTATTACTCCTAACTGCCTCTTCTATACTTAAGATTCTAGGTGGTTCATTGTAATTAAAATAATATAAGTAATAATAATTTAAGAAAACTACTTAGTAAATGTCCCTACTTGAAACTGAAACCATTTTTACCAAAACAGCTGAATTTACTAAAGGCCAGCAGTTTGCAAGAACTTCAGTGAGTGAAAAAATTTAGTTTAGAGTCAAGTATTTTGCAAATTATTTTTTTCACAGAAGTAAGGAATTGAAATTAGTTATTTGATATATAACATTGTAATGCAAGTAAAATATATTTTAATCTTCTAGGGGAAAATATATTCAGAGATCAGTTGCTTTTCTGTCTTGTTTCCTGTGGATCAAGGAAACTTGTATATTTGTCTATGTAGGTATGTTTAGTATTTTCATATATATATATGCATAATACAGGTATAGAAAGATACACAGATATGGTCTTTGGAGGTGTTTATGCCTGTGTTGAGCAATATATGTTCAATTTACCATACTGAGTATTCATTAAATTCATAAGATGTCCTAGACATTTTAAATTGCTGGAAAAGCATGATTTGTTTCCTATTTTAAAAATGTTAATACTTCTAGTGATAGAATTACTGCATTTCTTAGATGCTTAGAATTCAAGATACTTTTGTGAATTAATTTACTTCAGGAATATCAGTCTCCTACTGAAATCAAGTAAACAAAAACACGCCAAGCTTTCCTATCGTCTTTTCCTCACCCATCCATATCACTGAGGAGATGATGATCTCACAGAAGTCTGATAACACATTCACTAGACTTTACATACACATATAGATCCATCAGATATAATGGGTTTGCATTCATGCCTGAAATTAAAAGCCTGCACAGAGCATTGCAAGACTTAACCTAAAAAAGATCTGTCCTTTAGCAGTACTGGTCTTATGGTTCTTACTCTTCCCACCTGTAGGAAGGAAGACTAGCAATCTCCATAGCCAAAATCAGCATCAGTCAAACATGATTATTACTTCTGAGAATCTCGCTTTGCCTTGTAACTGTCTTGACACTGATCAGCTAATGGAAACTTCCCTCACTCTGTACCAGATTTTGTTCAACTGTTTAAGAAGAATTGTTCTCAAAGAAATGCTCTTCATCATTGCAATACCTACAGCTGTGGAAATTATTTTTGATTATTAATGATGTGTTGAAAACCTTAAAATATGATTACCAACAATTTGATTCCAATTATATTTTAATACAGTTTTCCCAGCTTATATTTACTCACCATCTTGGAGATAAAAACTACGTGTAATTCTAGTAATTCCGCTTGCAGATTTCTATTTTACAGTATTTAATATATAGTTGCCAAATGCTTCAAAAATATCAAATAATATTTTAAGAATGGTAAGTATGTCTTTTTCACGAATTAGGAATTTGCACTGCTAATTTGTCAAGCAAAATGTATGTGGTATGACAGTGGATTTATGTTAAAGTTAAAAGTTCACTAGTTTCTAGCTTGATACTTAGCTGAAATTTTGCAAGTTTTTAAAATCTCTCTGTTCATAATTAGAAACAGAAATAATACCACTTTTTGAATACTATGTTTTGTTTTATGTCCTTTATTACAGGAAAAAAAGATTGTACCTTCAAGAATACAGTAGCAAAAACTTGATTGAACAGTTTATCTTTTTAAGGTTTTAATTCAGTTGTCTCTTTCTATTTCTGAACCTCACAGAGTCTGTCAGCTTTGAAGCTTTGTAGCATCTTCCTGCAACTGTATTTTTTTATTTCTTACTGATGTCCTATATTGAAAATGATAATTGTGAATTACGTATAAGTGTGTTTTATTATACCTTTCTCTTTGTTTCATTTTTAGCTCCATGTGGTGGGCATTTTTCATCTCCCAGTGGAGTAATCCTTTCTCCAGGCTGGCCAGGGTATTATAAAGATTCCTTGAATTGTGAGTGGGTGATAGAAGCTGAACCAGGACACTCTATCAAAATTACATTTGAAAGGTCTTGGCTAATGTTTTTCTTACTTATTATTTTCCAGTATTTACCCAGAAGCAGAAGTTTATTAGCTCTGTCAAATCATTAATTTACACTCTAAAATCAAGTAATTGTATTATCAGGTAGGATTTTCCAAAAGATCTTCAGTGCCTTCAGAGCATAAATATTCTCTTCAGTGTAATTTCTAATTTGATGCATTGGAAAGCTTTAGAAATTCCTGCCCTCTTGCATATATTTAAGCCTGTCTGGCCTAGTTAAAAATTTTGTTTGTTTTTAAGGATTACCATGTTTCATTTGCTTGTAACCATGTTGCTATGATGAATTGTACTTACGAAGTATTTTTTTTCTCTCAAACCCATAAAATCTTCCACTCCGAAAATCTGAATCAACTGTGAAAACTGAATTGAATGCATTCATATTTTTACCCACCATGAATATCTAATTATCAAATCAGCTGTTCTTTTTTTGTGAGAGGGCTGTGTGCTCTCAGGATGGAATGCCAGTTTCCCCAAATTACTGCAGGATTCCACTTTTCCTGCATTAACTGCCTGTTACTTGAGACCCTTCCTGATTCCAAGGATTGGAATGTGCTGAGGACCTTAAATTTCTCATGGTAGCAAGACATTTAAGCTCGTTACGAAAAAACAAACCAGAAAATGTAATTAGAAAAGTGCTACCTGTTCTACATATTTTCAAGGATGTTTTAGATTCTTTTTACTTGTAAATATTAATAAAGTTTGATGATGATTCCATTAAAAGAAAGGCCTTTGATGATCAAAGTTACAGTGCACAAATATCATGCAAGTACTTTTCAGTTGGTATTTATACAGCATATTTTGACTATTCTGGTCACCCTTAATGTAGAAGATAATCACTTCCTTTTAATACAATTCAAAAGTTGTTTTTAGCAGGATATGAAAATTGTCATCTCTTAGGGAAAATTCTCACTGTGATAAGATTGTTTAACACTTTTTATCTAGTACTATAGCTTACACTATAAAAAAGTGTTCACATGACATTGCATACAGAGGATAAGCAATATGGATACTTCAGTGGTATTTCCTACCCTTAACAGGTAGTGAAAGCTAGTCTTCCAAAATCAGTAGTGCCGAACATCAGCTTAAAAGGAAGCTTTAGCAGATTTCTGCAAATTAAAATACAAAAGATAAGTGAGTAACTCCCATTCACAGAATGGGATTATGAGTTTGATTAATCAAACTCATATTATTTCAAAATTTAAATTATTAGTTTTCTCTATCGACTTGTAAATCAAAATTAAAAATTTTGGCACTTTCATTAACTCAAGATTTTGAAAAGAAAGTTTTAATTTAAAATAATTTATTTTTAATTCAGCATTTTGTTTTCAACTACACATTTGATGTGGACAGTTATTTAAAAGTGAAAAGTATTTGCCTTTTTATTAGCAGAACTCTGTGCCAACTGGATTTTCTTCCTTTGCACCTGAGTTTCATTATATCTGACAGTCTCTTGTGTAGACTCTTTGTAATGAATTAACACCTTGTCATAAAATTGCTCAACCTCTATTACTCTTGTAGATGAGAGCAATAAGAACAAGATGTGATTTCTTCAGATCACAGAGAAAGCTCCTATCCTCTCTATAACCTAGTCTCATTATGACATTGTAACACTTCTTTTTCCATTGCTCCTCCTTTTGACACTCTTGTCACATGCTAAAAATTGGATTGATATATTGCTCAAATGCATATAATTTAGAAAGGCCCTTTACGTATACATGTGTGTAGGCTTATTTATTTCAGTGCAGGAGTACATGTAAAAATACATTGTTCACAGAAATATAATTAAATGTTTGGATGTAAAGTAAAAGTTATGACATAAACCCAATAATGAAATAAATCTTTCTTGTGTACTGAAAGAAAACCTTTTGTAAACTACTAATGTTAGTGGTTTTACTTAGTCTGTATTATTAAAAATTATAATTTTTCACATAATTAAAATTTATATTCTGAGACACATTGCCTTCTTTTTACACTCATTCTAGTCTGACTATCCTTCTTCTGTTCCTTCTGTTTGCAAATCTTCAGCTGGACTGTCTTAAGACAGGAGTTTAATTTTGTTGAAACATATACTTTAAAAACTGTAGCCAATGGGCTTTCTTCCATGATTAAAACCAACCTGTCATATTTTGCTCAGTTCTACGTTTAACCATTGTCCTGAAAAACAAAGAGAAATTGTTTTTCTAGCTTTTCTTGGTGCAAATAACAAGACTTCCACAATACGTGTAGTTATTTGAAAGATTTTTAATTTCCCAGTGAGGGTAAAACACAGTACATGTCTAGAATCTTTACATCATTTCTTTTTGGATATTCTAAGAGGAAGGGAACAGTTCTTATTAATAAACATTTTCTGCAGGGTGTTTTCAGAGGTTTCATAATAACTTTTTCATGTTTTGTATTATGATCAAACATATACTTTAAAGGGTTTACTCCTGTTGTAGCTATAATAATCTGATTTTTATTATAAATCAGTAGCTTTTTAGGTTGAATTCAAATGATAGAAGTGAGAAATACAGGTGCCATTCTTCATTGTAATGAAGTGTTTATCATGAAGCCTAATTATGAGTATTTAAATGCTAGTGATCTTAATCAGCAAACTACTGTTTGGAGTACTAGTCACATTCGACTAAGGAATACACACTGTGCATGAGGATATTCAGCTCATATCCTGACACTGCACTGAGTTGATAGGCTGTCTCTTAGAAACAAAGATGCATGTTGTAAATATTAAAGCAGCTTTATCTGTTCAGATAAGATTAAAAAATGTGTGTCATCTCCTGTGTTAAAGCTTGTTTCACTCCTTTCTGCTTGAATGATTTTTTGTGAGTCCACCATAAGAATAGACCTCACATAGCAATAAGGTCATCCAGGTTAATCTAAGAAAGGTGGCTAGTTAAGTAGGAAAGAACACTGGAATGGTCTTATGTGAGCACAAAGTATTTTTTATTCAGTTTCCTATAAATCCTTACTGTTCTCTCACACCAGAGAATAACCAGGTGGTATGTAAAGAGATAAGTTGAGCATCAAGATGAAAGGTATTAAAGAAAAAAATTATATACTTATCACCCTTATAATTTAAACGTAGATTGATCACTTTTCTGAGGCAAATAACCAAGCAAAGGCATTGTATATAATCGCCCCTTCAAATTTCTTTCAGCTCATCTCACTAAAAAACTGTCCTCTCTGTTATTTTATTTTTGGATGCTTACTCTTTTTTTTTTTTTTTTTTTTCCCAATTTCCTTTTTTTCTGTTGTTTGTGGTATTATAGTATGTAATCTTTGAGCAACAAGAGGGTTTCTGCTATGACCTTGCAGACTCAACTTCATTTCATCATGCCTTGATGGCCTAATAGTTGCTTTGCATTTATGAGGTCAATGCCTTTTTACACTTTCTGTCTCAAGTATGCTTTTGATAAGGGAACTAAGAAAGCAGAGCAGGACTAAATAATTTGTTTCCAAGATTGCTTCTGTTTTATATGGATTAGTAGCAAAAAAATCAAGTACTGGAAAGCCTTGCAGCTTTTTAGCAACGTATCATTGTCGGTTTATGCGGAAACTAGCAAAAAAAGAAATCTTCAGTTCTGCTTCTGGGTTTATCCTGTTTTATTTCTGTAACACTCTATTACTTTATTTCTGTTAGTTCATAGGAGTGGGACATAAATAGAAGAAAACATGTTTTGGAGGTTTAATTTGGCTTCTTGGATTACACCAGACTCCTTTAGATCATTAGGCTCAGGCTCATGGGACATAAATACTGAAATATAGAGTACCATAGAACATTGGCATTAGTCATGCAGTTCCTTGAATGGATTTCACAAAGCCGAATTAGGCATCTAAGTGAATCAGAGAGAGAATTAGGAATAGCTGAAGGGTCCTTGTAGAATCCTGCTGTTAATTGTTTCTTTTTAATTCTGAAAGGGTTTTTCAATAATCCGTCAGAGAGTCCATTAAAGCAGTATGACTGATGTAAGGTCTGCCATAGCAAGAAAGAAAGAAGCCACAAATACCAAACAGGTGTTTGGGATTGCTGATACCATCTAAAACAAGACAAGCAAGGAGATAATGAGCAGCACTGTCACACTCAGCTTTTCCTTGAAATAGACAGCACATATGCTGTCTTTAAATAGCCATGTTGCTTTATAGTGCTTTCTAAACAGGATTTCCTCTCCCCGCCCCCATAACTTCTCCCATTACTTTGGACTAAGCCTCAAGTGGCACAAAGGCACTGGAGTCTCAGAGGAGACTTAAGGAATTCTATCCGTGCTTATGGATGATTTTAAGAGTGACAGTCAGATCATGATTCTTTTATAATATAAAGTAACTTGATGATATTTGTGCTAAATGGAGTGGGTATAATAAAAGAATGCCTCAGTATATGCTCTATATAGGTAACTTAATTTTTCCAAAAAGAAAAATAATTTTGTGCTATAAAATAGTATATGCAAGTAATATTACTCTTTCCTAACAAAATATGTCTATCTGGCTTTTGTTTCCTGCATTACAAAACAGCTCAAGGAGTTTAAAATTATTTCTCATCTTCCTAAGGCACTAACCTAAAATTTTATAATTGTATTATTATATGTGACAATTAATGCTATTATATTTATATTGTTAAATAAGTATGTAGAGAAATAATTAGAAGAATATGATCAGGAAAGAAGCATGGCTTAAAAATATTGCTTACTTTGTATGGGTTTACTAAATTTGTTTCAGCTGGTCCTAATATTTGTGCCTCTGTGTTTTTCCTCAATTCCAGATTTCAGACAGAACTCAATTATGATGTTTTGGAAGTTCATGATGGACCAAATTTATTATCTCCACTTCTGGGATCTTACAATGGTACACAGGTCCCACAATTCCTGTTTAGCAGTAGCAATTTCATTTATCTTCTCTTTACAACTGACAGCAGTCGTTCTAACAATGGATTCAAGATTCACTATGAAAGTAGGTCATTCTGAATTGTATTATTTGATTTCCTCATCAATGCCTATCCTAGTCATAAATAACTAAAGTTGCACAGGTGTTGTCTTGGGTAAATTCATGTTAATTTTCAGACAGAGAAAGATTTAGTGATGTTAAACTGCAGAAGGCATGACCAGTAATTTCACTTACAATTTAATGTCATTGCTGTACTGACCCATGATTTAAGAATTAGAAGATAGGAATGGGAAGCAAATGTCTTTCTTCTGGATGTGCTTTTATGTCTTGTTATTCTTATCTTTTATACAATACTTTTTTTTGTGTGTGTAAAACTGCACGATATCAGGAAGATTATGAATATCTAAACAAATATCTGAGTTACTGTCCTGATTGATGTACCTGAAGCTCTACCTGAAGGTAATAGGAAATGTAGTTTACACTAATGAGATGAAAGTCAAGCTATGGAATTGCTTATGATTTTTTTTATGACCATATCAACATTTTTGTGTAGTTTCTTCTGCATATATTTTTGTTTAATTCTTACTGGTTCATTGTCTTCCAGTACAGTTCAATTCTGATCTCCCTTTTCTGGAAAATAGTGATTAATGGTCCTCTATTCAGCATTTCTATCTTAAAATATTCTATTGAAAGCTGAAGTTTTTTGTACATTCTTATTTTCTATGCTAATTATTTCTTTTTACACTGAATTTCTTTCTAAGGAAGGATATTTTATGGCTTTTGTGTAGTAATAACAGGAATAACACCCATAAGAAATGTTACACTGAATATGACTTCTAATTTGCTAGCTTCGATAATAGTCCTAGAGCTTTTGTTTCTTTCTTTGTTTTTCCCTGACTTTTGTAATGCAGTTAAACTTTTCACTAGGAAAAAAATCTAAAAGGTTTAATTTTTTTAGCATGTTAAAATTATTTTTAGCAAGTCAATTGCTATTTATTCCCTTTTCTGCTATTATTTATCTTTTCAATGTCTCACATTTCAAATAACATTGGGTATGAGAATTTTTTATTTCAATAATTGTTCAATGTAAATATTTCAGAGACAAGTTTCATAATACATCAAAAACAGTTTAGCTAGGATAACAAAGTTTGATCAGGAAAAAAGTAAATTCTGGAAATCAGAATCTTGTGTGATCATCAAAGCCTTTGACATCAGCATCAGGAACGAAATCACTTGTCTTACTGAATTAGGATCAAACTAAGTATCCTATAAACTATGCGATGTTTTTCTCTGCAATAGTGGCAGGATGCAGTTCATTATCCACAACATCTTATAATGGTGACACAGAGAAATACAGTTCAAGGATAATTTACTGAAAATGTGTAATAATGAAGCCTTCACCCCCACTCACAGCACAGTGAATTACTTATATTAATAATAATTAAAAAAAAAAAACTGTAAAAAATTAACTCTTTTTATTTGTCATTGTTTTTTAAATCTAGGTGTAACAGTTAATACTTACTCTTGCTTGGATCCTGGCATACCAGTGCACGGACGTCGCTATGGACATGACTTCTCTATAGGTTCCACTGTGTCATTTAGTTGTGATCCAGGTTATAGGCTGAGTCATGAGGAGCCTTTGCTATGTGAAAAAAATCACTGGTGGAGTCATCCACTCCCAACTTGCGATGGTAAGAATGAATGGATTAATACAAAGTGCCTTAGAGAATATACACATTTTGCCAAACTATTAAAGAATTAAACATTGAAGCTTGTAAAACCTTTATTGTAGGAGAAAAAAAAAAAGAGGAAATAAATGTGATATCTCTGTGTGACGAAGTATTAATAAAAGTAGAGAATAATATATAATTCTTTAAATCAACAGATTATTAAAGATGTATCTAGCTGAATGTATGTTACCACGAGCTAACGGATTGCCAAGTAGCAAGGTTAATGTATATCTGCTTGTAAAACACTTACTGCAAGCTACAAATATTTGTGTCTGTGGATCCATCTACGGACACAGGCGTGCTGACATATGAAACATGAGATGTGGTTTATTTATAGCTGACTCAAAAACTGCGTTTTGTCTTGTTTCCTCTTTTTGTCATTGTCATTGTCAATTTGTCTTGTTTTCATTTGTCAGTTTTGTCTTCTTTGTCTTGATCACTGTGTTCGTAGGTTGTTAACAGAACCTGACATCCGTGAATCAATGTAGGAATTGATTAGGGCATCGTTATACGTGATGATTAATCTTATGGTGGTTAAACCAGAGAAAAATGGTATCAAGTAAGATGTGATATATTTTAGAGTCTCCACCATGTCATAAAAAATGTCTGCTTGAAAAATTACCTAATAGTTTTAGTAAGCTCTTGTTATCGTATTTTCATTTTAATCGTTTTCCTAGTTAGGGTGATACTAATTATATTCAATTTTAAGAATGCATACTGCAATGTCTATTAAGTTGTGTGTTTGAGACATTTTCCTCTCAAAATTTTTTTTTTCCTTTGAGCATGGTAAACTCTTTCGTGTTTATAAAAATGTTATCAGGAATAATATGCCCACTTAATTCTAGAGGGGTATTTAATTAGCAAATGCTTTGGGTTTATATTTCACTAGGTTGAACATGTCAGTATATTATGAAGCTCAAAATTTATGATGATAGAAAGGGGCATAAATAATCAATCACTTGCCTGAAAATGACACTATCATTCAGCAAGCCCATCTCCGCTTCTCAGTCAGGTTTTTTGAATGAAGAATTTTAGGATTCCCACAGCTCACACTCAAGGGAACTGTATTTTGCTGAGTAGGCCATAAACATAAGACGTGTTTATTTATGGTGATAGTCACTAGATGGTAACAATCTAAACCAAACAGTATTAACACTCGCTATGAATACTGTTCTCTGCTGTGAAATAAATTTATATATTGTGATAAATTCCTTCCTTGAGATGCTGAAGTAGCATGCAACTCATCAAGTAAATGAGATATTCTTTTTCTCCAGAGCACATTGCTAAATGGCAATTGTCCATTGAATAAATATGCTCTAAAGGTATGATTGAGTACATTTATTCTAGTAAATTTAATCAATTCATGGTTGAACTGATTTTAATTTCATTGCTGAATTTCTTCTCTGGTGGAATATTTTTAAATAGTATCCAGTCTTTGCACCTCCAGGGAAAAAAGAGCATTTGCTAAATGGGCTTTTCTCTGCATAAACTGCAAGTATGGGTTTGTATATTTGTCATGGTTTAAACCCAGCTGGTTTAAACATTTAACTCAGCACCATGCAGCTGCTCACTCTCCCTTCCTCCCTTTCCCCTTCTGTACCCTGGGCAGGATGGGGAGGAGAATCGCAAGAATGTAAACACCACGGGTTGAGATAAGAACAGTTTAATAACTAAAGTACAGTATACTACTACTACTGATGATGATAAGGGAAGTAACAAGGGGAGAGAACACAAAACTAAAAGGGGGAGTTGGAGGGAGAAGCAAACCAAAACCAACACAAGTGATGCACAATACAGTTGCTCACCACCCTCTGACCAATACCTGACCCAAACAATGATCAGTCCCTTCCTGGTAACTGCCCCCATTTTATACAGTTTCTATACTGGGCATGACATGCTGTGGTACAGAATACCCCGTTGGCTAGTTCGGGTCAGGTGTCCTGTCTCTGCTCCCTCCCAGCTTCTTGTGCCTCTCCTCACTGGCAGAGCATGAGACTGAAAAGTCCTTGATCAGGATAAGCGCTACTGTGTGCTACCGTACAACTGAAACATCAATGTGTTATCAGCATTATTCTCAGACTAAAGCCAAAACACAGCACTCTACCAGCTAACAGGGAGAGAATTAACTCTATCCCAGCCAAACCCAGGGCAATAATTGTGCCATTAGTAAACTCACTGGTCCCTGTTTGTGCTCATTCAGTATATTATTCTGTCAGTTTCTGAGGCTCAAACTTCTTTCTTGGTTGTTCTTTTTGATAATTATAACTGGTTTTGATAATTACGTCATGTAGTGACATGCAGACAGACCACAATAATGGTGCAGACAGATCATGACAACTTGTGTTTTGGAGGAGAAGGGTGTAGAAATGATAAAAAAAGTAGACTTAGAAACAGTTCTTCCTCAAAGTAGATTGTGTTGATTACAATTCTGTTGTATTTCATGAGGTTTGGATGTTATGCAGATAAACATCGGAAAAAAGCATATCAGAGAATTCATACTTCATTATTTACAGGAACATTTAGACAATACTGAGAATGATGATTTGAAAGTGAACAAGCAAACCATTTCCTTCCCTAAAGTCTGGTCTGAGGGAGTGGTTATAGCAGGCTGTGTAATTCATTCAAAAGTCATTAGTTTTGCTTTTTATGTTTATCTATATAGATAAATTGTGCACTTATTCCTTAGTGCACATATGTATTCTGTGTGTATACCTACAGGAACAAATGCAGTTCTATATTTACAGAAATATATCAAAGCATTTCTGGGGAAAAAAAATAGAGCTCTGACCTTTGAGGATAGTAGAATCTATTTCTGCTCCTTAAATATTTAAGGAAAATATTTGCAAACAGTACAGCTGAAAGTAACCTCAGAGTGTCATCTAGTCCAAACCCGTACCCCTAAAAATGGGTCTAATTTGCATGTTAGCTCAGATTATTCAGGATTCTACTCAGTTGTGTTTTATCTCCAAGGAGGACTATTCCACTTATTCCCTGAGCATTGTTTTAACATCTAGTGAGAACTTCCCATCTTCCAGTTACATCCATTACTTCTCATCCTTTCACTGTGATGAAAGCTGCTAGAATTTATACAGTCCTTGAATTGCTTTACAGTTTTCAAACAACAACTCCAGTATGTTAAAATAAGTTATACAACCGTAATATTAAGACTTCTTCAAAGAATAAAAAGTAAACCCAATGATCTTTATCAAACCAGGAGTCTCTCTTCAACAAGTGAGTTGGTCTGTAGACTGTTAGGAAGTTACTGTAAAAAGTACTGTTGTAAAGTATCGCCAATTTTTGGATAGTTGTCTTGGTGAAATTTGTCTTTTATTTCTTTTCAAAGAGGTGGCACTGATCAAGGCTTATACTTTTGTCATTATTTTTTCTTCTTTGCTTCATGGGTAAACAGCTTTTTTATCCATGCAGACCAAGAAAAATCACTAGTGCTACCACATACCTTAATTTATTTTGAAATAGTTAATCTGAAGATGTGATTTGGTCGTTACCATAAACATGAGACATTACCCAGGAAAACAAACATGCAAACAAATAACTACCATTCTTTTCAAATTAGAATATGTACAGGCCTTCGAAAATAGTTCTACTTAGGAAAATTAAAATCAATGGTTTTGAGCTTTGTTTAGAAAATACTACTTGCATTTCATTTATACTATTCCTATCTAATGTCTAAATATAATTCATTGCATACCTATATATCTGGACAGCCCTGAACTTCTTGACTGTCACCTTGTCCTCCCAGTGCTTAAGAAATAAAATGAAATTTTATCTTATCCTGCCCTTTCAACATGAATTTTAAAATAGTATTTTGCTTTTAAGCTTTGCATATATGTGAGAAAAACCTATTCTACCCAATATATGAAATATTGTATTAATCCAATTAAAAATGACAGGAAAATGAATGTAAAAGTTAAGATACCTAATTAAGAGTGTAAAGTACTTTTTATTGCCTTCAACATAACATGAAATTGAATGCTAATACATAATAATTTTTATTCATTATTTGAATTAAAAATAGTCATTCCACTTGGTCTTTATTTACTAAAAAAATAAATAACAAGAAAAATGTTCAATCAAGATGGAAAACATTTACTGTTTAAATTGAAAACACCTGGATGTGCAAATGAATTAGTTAATATGTGAACAGGAGTGTTTGTGGAGAGTTTCTCTGATGGTGGGAGATTGGATACTGTTAAATGACGAAGAAACGAGTGGGTTTTGGTGTCAAGGAGCGGTTTTGGGCAGCGGAGCAAGTGGCTTCTTGGGCTGGGTGGTGGAGCCCAGGGGCGAGGAGAGCAGGTCAGTGTGAAAGTGAAGGGCCTGTCTGAGCTACCAGAGCGGGTACAAACTGCTGCTTGCATTTAACCAGTGTAATAGAGGGCTGCAGGGGGCACCGA
>NW_009919617.1:0-416 GCF_000696875.1 Nestor notabilis
AGGAAAAAAAGCAAAAAATTAAATTAAATTAAATTAAATATTGTAATGGAAAGGAAAGCAACAAAAAGAGATAAATTAAACCCAAGCAATGCAAATGAAAAACAACTGCTCACCACCAACAGCCCCACCTGTTCCCAAGAAGCACCCCCCAGCCAGCTCTCCCCCTAGTTTATATGCTGAGCATGAGGTCATATAGTATGGAATACCCCTTGAGTCAGTTGGGATCAGCTGTTCCGGCTGTGTCCCTCCCAGCTTCTTGTGCACCCCCAGCCTGCTCACTGGCAGGGTAATGTAAGAAGCTGAACAGTTCCTGACTTAACACAAGCACTGCTCATCAACAACTAAAACATCAGTGTGTTATCAACATCGTTCTCATCCTAACTCTAAAACACAGCACTGCACCAGCTACTAGGACG
>NW_009919617.1:491-32690 GCF_000696875.1 Nestor notabilis
GCTCACTGGCAGGGGAATGTAAGAAGCTGAACAGTCCCTGACTTAACACAAGCACTGCTCATCAACAACTAAAACATCAGTGTGTTATCAACATCGTTCTCATCCTAACTCTAAAACACAGCACTGCACCAGCTACTAGGAAGAAAACTAACTCTATCCCAGCCAAAAGAGGGATAATACCATATGAGAGGAAAGCTCCAGCTTGTGAACTCTCTCCCTCATCAAAAAAATAAAAAAAAGGATAAGTTCTACCTGTCAAAATCAGTCTGTGTGTGTCCAAACATGCCCATCAAGCTTTCCTTGTAACTGCTGGAATTTATTCCCATGGAAGCTGACATGTATAACAGCTTTGCATTGCTGTTATACATGTATACTATTTGCATATAGTATATGTGTTTCATAAAGTTACACGTACTTCTACACTCTAGGTCAGTCAGCAAACCAGTTCAATCAACCATATTAGTTAATGGTTTAATCAACCATGCAGTGTCCAACATGTCACACTGGAGCAGATGCAGCTATGTTATGCAAAAGACGAAGAGAAGTAAAAAGTACAAGGAAGAAAGGTATAGTACAGGGAAACAGCAAAATTGGGCAATCAGCAAACAGCTCTGTGTTTCAGACAGGAATAAAAAAATTAGCCCATATGATCAGACTTTGGAAATCAGTTAACAGCACAATCAAAAAGACTGTTTCATAGAGTGGAAGCAGACTACAAGGAAGATTTGGTATGAGCTGTGGAGAGACAAGGAGGACACAAAGAAGGTATTGGAAAAACTTGAAGAAAGGCAGGAGAGTAGGCCAAGTTAAAAATCAAAGGGATTACATGGGAAGGTCAAATCTGAAAAGGATTTTGAAAATGTGATTTCTGTAGAAGATAAGTAGCTAGTGGAAACCTTAGGGATTGGCAAAACATTCTTCTTTCTGCTTGCAGCAAGAAAAAAATATCCACCAGCATCTGGACAATGCAAAAATCAGAAACTCAGAATTTACAGAGTCCTCAAAAGAAGGCACAGACAATACGAATCAACCCTTCCTGGGCAACAGAAACAAATAAATTTTGCAAGAAGTGAGCTGCCTTAAGAGAAAGTCCAGGTTTCTGTCTCATTAGCAATAAGATGACAAAATGCTGAAGTTCATTCTGAGGGTCTTCATTTAATCAGCAAAAGGAATGCCAACCTTACCTTTCATTGAAGGAAACTAGAATTAGGCCAAAATGTCATGAAGAATGCAGGAAGTGAAACCTATCAATTCATTTATTACCCATATAAAAGCGGATAGTCAGTGTTAGCTTCACATATCAGAAACAGTCAAAAAGCAAGATTAAATTCATGAAAAAGCAACACAAAACTCAAGTAGAGATGAGAAGGCTGGATTATTTTGATTATTTTAGGCATAATCTTCATAAGCAGGCACTGACTCAGAAGATAACCCAGTATGCTCCTAGTCATTAAGGTTAACCTTTTGTGTGGGAAATGCTCGCCTCCTGCAGACTGCGAGCAATCTTCCTTCCCTACATCATCCACTCATGCCTTTCCACAGCAGTTCTGCATCCCTCCTGTGGTTTCTGGAGTAAAGACAAGAAGTGCAGCTAATCAGCCTACACACATGTAGTATAGATGTTTTGGGAGTGGGAGAGAAGCTTCAGCATTGCACAGAAGCCAGGGGCTTCCTATCTCTTCCTTCCCATTTCAACCCCCTTCACTACTCTTTATCAGACGACTAGCCCCACCAAGCGGCATGTCTTGTTATGTGGCAGAATGGAGCATGTGCCTATTTCCTGATCCAGTGCAAGACACCTCAGACATTTAGGAGGGGGAAAAGGTTTCGACAGAGAAGCTCTAAAGGAAGCTAGCACTCGAGAGGCTGTTTATGGCAGAAGTCAAAATATTAAACTAGCATAATGGTCACTTCTGTACAGAGACTTGCAGATGAAATGAGATTCACAAGGGAAAAGGTATCTTATCAAAGTAATAAGTAGACAAGGTTTCAGAAGAAATGCTCAAGTACCAGAAGGCTGTGTGATTCTTACCTAGTATATTAGCTGTTCTAATAACTGACATATATCTCCCTAAAAGCCCTTATTTCTTCATTACGTCTTCCAGCTACTATGGTTACAATGCTACATTCTACTGCCTATGAGACTATAAGTAACAAATATTTATGTATCTTAAAAGGACTATAAATGCTACATTCCTTACTAAATATATTTTTCAGATCATTCTTATAAAGGCAACTTACATTGCTATGCGTTTTGCTGATATTTAAAGCATGGTTTAAATATAGCAGGTTTGGCAGATCACAAGCTGGATCATGTAGGCTTTCCAAATCTTTCTTGTAATTCACCTGGAAAAAGAATTCAAGTTACGTAAAACAAATATTAACAAAATAATTCACAGCTTCGTATTACAGTGTGGTCATCCAGAAATAGAAAGCCTGAAGTGCTTGCCTGAACAATCTCTACCAACCACTAGATGGTGGTCATTTACTATTATTTGGAGGAAAGGAAACATCGGTAAGAGATTCATCCTGCTGAGCAAGTACTTGGGAACTACTCAAAGTTTTCCTCAAAAATGACATTTACAACAAAATCACGATTTGTATGACTTTTCAGACTGTTGATTCTTATTCTTTTTCTCTTGATTCAGGAATTAAACTGTCCAAATAAAAGAAGTTGCATATAAACCAGTTAAAGGGAAATGCTCCTGTAAATTTTATTTAATACAGATTGCTTTCAGCAAAGATAAGCAATACAGTCACCTACAACAAAAGATAATCACTTAATGAAGTAGTAGAAAATAACTTCCTATCAGCGTACAGTAGGATTTACCATGCCTCTGATAGCTGGATGTCCAGATGGCTGGAAGAAAACTAGCCACCTTTACCTAACTTGGATAACAAAACTTTAAACCAGTACCTTTAGTCACTTCCACACATATACCATGCTCTTCACTGATTTCGGCAGACTTCAAATCAACAGTACTCAATTTGCATCTCTCTCATAAAAGTTATTACTTCAAATAACTTTTTACTAAACATTTAGATTTTTGAAACAATTACATATTGGGTAGAACCCTTCCCAGCACCGGGCTCTTCTGTTCCCATTGAGTGGTGCCCCACACGTTGGAAATGCCAAACTACAGAAAGCATGTTCCTTGGCTATCTGGGATCACGGCCTCAAAGAAGAGCTCACATTTTTAGCACTAGAAACACTGTTAAATATATCAGCATTATCACTCCATACAGATGTTTTCTTTAGTCTGGTTCCAGCAGTAGGCACTCATTGCTGAATCTAGTGACTGCTATACTTTGTAACACCATTCAGAGGATCAACCAGCAGAATGAAGTCTAAAAGATAGACATATAAATCTGAGCTGCACATACAACCTCCTTCTACAACCACTGGAAAAAAGCCATCACTTCACTCTTCTGAAGACTGGAATCTGCAACCGGTTAGAAGAATTGCCCCCTATAAGTATTTCTTTCCCAAACATGAAGGGAGCGAGTACAAGGCAATTAGCTCACAGTAAGCAGTCATACCTTCTGAAACACAAAGTTAAGCGAGATGAATCTCATCTAAAATCGTTATGAAAAACTCTCCAGGCCCTTGGCAAAGGGCTTTGTCAGAAGCAGAGGAAGAAATGTATAACATCCTGTACCTGCTATACAGACACAGATAGCAGAGGTTGCAGCTCAGAGTAATTTGTAAGATGGAAAAAGAAATTATGCTTGAGAAAAAAATATTAGGTTTTTCGCAATGTAAATGCAGGTAAAATACAAAGCAAATTCACTTACATTACTTGCCAAGGTGGATGCAATCTGTGCTTGCTTGAAGGAAGCACTGTCAAGAGGATTGTACTGATGGCTCTTCATTTCCTTACTGAACTGCTCTTTGTATTTCACCTTCCACCAGAACAAACATATCTAATATTAACATGTAGCACTTAAAGAAGGCACAGAGAATTCAGATTACAAAGCAGCTTATTAAAAGCAATTGCCTGATCCATAAATCTTTAAACAATCAAGACATTTAAATAAGCCCAGTTTAGCCACACCTGTGACTCTCTCATGCTGGTTTCAAAGTAATTTTTCTGTATCTGAATTTTACTAAAATAAAAAAATAATTTTTAGTTTTTAGCGATTAGTGGTCCTGAAGCCTTTATAAACAGGAAACAGAAACAAAACCGTATGACTCACCTGAGTAATCAAGTAAACCAGAACTGTTTGACTAGTAATAATAATCTACTGAGAATCATTCAATTCATAATTAACATAATAAATGTGGGTTTAAAGAGAAAAAAATTATAAGATTAATAAATTGTAAATCTGGCAAAATAAACCACTTGTAAATTTTTCAACCACTTCAAAGTGGCACATCAGAATCAAACTTCCCACTCAGCCATCTTCCCACCACCAAGTCCACATGTCACTCACACTGAGTCAGGCTGTCACCAGAGCCCCAGGTTTATTTGTAATTCTGCCCCAAGGAATCTCACTGCAGTACAGTCCCTTCTTGGGGACAATGTCCACCTCATTACAGTGTTAGCAAGCATAATTAAATGACTGACTGCCATCACTTTCGCTCTCTTTTCTTCTTGTTCGAAAGAAAAAGGGGAACTACAACACATGTAAGAAGAAATAAGCAATATGTAAATGTTGAGGAAATGGTATTAGAAGTAAATAAATCACAAAAAATCCATAAAACCTGCTGAAGAACTGACTTCAGAATCCGAACATATGAAATCGAACAACTAGTAAATCTCCATCCTTTGTCCTCCTTGTTGTGCATGATCATCAAACATCTGGAGACTTTGCACACATGCCTTGCTTCTTTTCAACAGCTGGGCATCATGCAGGAGAATAAAACTCAGTCTGAATTATGCTGCTTTCCTGAATATTAGTCAGACACCTGATATCTGAGCCTGTGCAATATCCATTATAATTTACCACGCTCTGCATTAAATAAATATGCAGCTTTTTCCTTACTCCTTTTTTCTTTATTCCCACATGAATGTCTGATAAAGTGGTTAAACCACCTCAATCTCCTTTATTTTTTTTGTCAGCTTTAGTTGTGAGAAGAATTTTCTTTTTCCTTTTTAATTCTTCTTTGCCTCCAAAGGCTCTCAACATGGTTTAGCTTACGTAACATTGTTATGCTTAGCCACGATGCCCAGTATTTCATTAATCTGGATAACAAGAAACCAAAACAAAGCCACCCAAACAGACACTAACCATTTATGTTCAAGAACTATATTATGATTCTAGCACTTATGCTAATTTTTCAAAGGAAGGAAATTCAAAAATGTTGTTACTTTTAAAGAGAAACTTTATCTGAACGCACGAAACTTTCACACTAACTCTAGAAAAGAATATCTATTGCCTCTGGTAGATTCGTCTGGTTCATATTGTTTGATATTTGCCTTGGCTTTGGATCAAGTGCAAAGGCATATATCTGAACATACAAAGACATCGCCTTTGTCAAAGGCAAACTGACGTTCTATGCAAGCAGTGAAGGAACAAACCAGTGGGCTTTTCTCTTTTAAAAGGTGTGTCTAAATCTTGCCTTCTAATAAAAATCAGATAGTGCTGGAATATGTGATTCAGAAAGCCTCTGAAACCAGAGATCAAGCTTAGCATGGTAAGCAAAATTATCTTTTACTCCTTGGGCATCAGCTCATATCATAATGACACTGCGAACAAGAGTTTAAATATCCAGCTACTGCAGCCTGTATTCTGCCCAGCCAACAAATGGCCACAAACTGTGCACGCAAGCGGAATGTAAAAGGTGGTCCTTGATATTCTTTCTAAATGTGAAAGCATCAGTACTAAAGGGACCTCTCTTCACAACTGGCTTGCCATGTTCCAGCTGCAGCAATTTCATGCCATCTTTTGAAAGACTAGTTTAGCAATACATTTCAACCTAGAGTTCCAGTAATAAATCCCTGGCAGTGTCATTTCTGATCACACCACACTACTGAAGGAAAGAGGGGGAGCCTGTAAACCCAGTCTTCAGAGGGCTGTGTCTCCTGATGTCGATGTGCAGGAGGCTCCCAAATTTAAGGAGATTGCCCACCAATCCAACTGTAAATGTTCCTGTTGGATTGAGGCATCTCTCAGAACCTCTAGGCCCTACTGCCTCATCTGCCTGCTCTCCTTATCGCCTTTGCTCTCCTCCCCAACACCATCACACATGTCACTCTAGCACAAAATGGAAACCACACAATAATATCAGATGACCCTGGCAGTATCTCAAGAGCACTTCCAGCAGTAATTTAACTCTGATGTGTCATAGGGGATTCATCGCATTGAAAGTTACACACCCATTCACTTTCTCTTTTATCAGTATTTTCCTGATTCTTTCTTCCTTTTGAAAGAAAGCGTGGGGTGGCAGAGGGCGAAGAGAGAAGAGCAAGCCCATGGATGAGTCACTGTGAAGTAACGCACATGGTATTTATCCTTCTTTTGAACAGGAGAAAGTTATGAATGCAGTTTAAAGGGGGAAAATAAGCCTGAGAGAAAGGCTTCTGATTAAAAACAAGGCAGAAAAATACTTCATCAGTGATTTCTAAAACATCCAAAGGGGGTAGGTCTTAGCAATGCTGTAACACGGTGGAAGAGCAAATAAAAAGCCAGAGTGGAAATGACATTTGTTAGTGGAAGCTTACCTACAAACTTCATCATTAACCAACAGTTTTATTTTAATGAGGGTTTAAAAGATGGCTACTTAATTACCATCTTAATTAAAGTCTTAAGTTTGTTTATTTTTTTAGAGAGTGTGTAGTAGGGATTAATTTAAAAGAAATGCGTGGAGGTTGCTCTCTAACTGTTGTTGAAGGAAGAGCAAACTTTGCAGGCTTTTAACACAACATCTGTGAAAAACCAAACTGGAATTAAATAAGAGGTGGGTAAACAAACTTCTCATCGGCCTTGCACAAAACCGATAAAAGTCAGAATTCCAGCTGGACAGAGCAGTGTCTTTTGAAGCTTTGCAGCAAAATTCCTAAATCAATTCTGTAGTTCAAAGCTGTTCACACAGGGAGTGTTCAGTTTCAGAAGTGGATGACATCACCCACTGTCCAGATTTACAAAGAAACTACAAAAATTGAAGCATTCAACCACTGGGATCCCAGGATGAAGCAGACACTTGCAGCTAAAGCATTTCCTCATGAACATATGAAAACATACTAAAAGAAAAAAAAATTTAAAAAAAAAAACCTGTCAGAGCAAACAGATATTGGAGAAAATGTTACATAAACAAAGAGGTAAATTAAAATATTGGTTGCTAAAAGCACTAGGAAAGCTTAACACAGAGACAGACTAAGAAAATTCTAGGCTTTTTGTGTTGTTAGTAAAAATCTCAGAAAAATATTCTACCTCTAACAATTTTATCCCTGAAACAATAAGCACCAGATCCAGCATGAAATACAAATACCTACAATTATTCATCATAAAACCAATTATTGAACACCATAAGGAAAATACTTCATATCAGCAGCTCTTTCAAAAAACTAATAAAATGCATTAGAAGACATAAAAAAGTCATAAAAAAGAGCTTGTTTTTATAAAAAATACTAAAAATAACCCAAGGTATACAATGTACATTCAGTAAATGGACAAGCTCCACATTTTCACAAGGACTAACACAGTTTCTGGTTTAAATTTGGTTTAAAATCAACAGAAAGGGGTTACCACGTGCTGTGGGTAAATATACTAGTTCTGGGAGCTATTATTTTTGCTGCTGCTGTTGTCAAAAGCTTTGTTAAATAAAACCTAAAAAGAAAAAAAAAAAAGAATAAAAAGGAAAAAGAGAGGAGAGGGAGGGTACACTGATTTTGTAGAGCCTTGAGTGCCAGTCAAACATTAACACTGTTTTCTTCGCTTTGTTTGCCTTCCTGCTTGCCTTGATTGCTTTTTCCCTTCGTTACACCCACACTGCCTGACCTCTTCTTGCTCCTGTTCTCCATACTCCCTAAATTACCTACCCATATGCACCACATTAAAACATGTTATCATCTTCTCTTCCCATTACATCCATCAGAATTGTCAACTTTGCAAATTTACTGAGGGTCAAATAACTAATATTTCTCTGCATTGTCGCAGCTTATAGATTCATGCTATTAAGGGAGATTATCAACTTTCAGCACAAAAAGTTTATAATGCTCCCATTTGCTGAGAAACAAACAGAAACCCTAAAAGCCAGAAAGTCTGGAGACAATAAAGAGATCATTAACTTTACTATTTTTTAAATCTTGTAATTGTTACAAGCCTGCTTCATGATACTTGATGAAGAGGACTGACATGACAGACCCATATTGAGGGCTCTTCCTCTCCTACAGCACAGGTGCATTCCTCATCCTGCCCCACAACCCTGCTCTTTGGACACAGAGGTCATCTTCATTTTTCTGTGCTCTTGATTTATGGTCAGTGTGTCTAAGTGTTATAATGATTCAAATAATATATAAAAACATTAGACAACTCATGGCCACTGCCTTCCCTTCGGAGGAGCTGGGGAATTGCTGAGTGCACCTCCCTGCTGCCGAAAGCAGCCTGGTGTTTACCATCTCCATGCTGATGCACGCAGATGGCTGGAAACAGTGACAAGCTGAAGCATTGCCTCCCTTTCAAAAAGTACGTATGTTCCCCATCACGCACCGCAAGCAGCCACAACAGTGTAGACTGAGGAGAGGACCAGAGAAGAAAGGATCCCAAAACATGGATCCATGCCCAGCCACTACAGTGTTTGGACCACTGAGGTTCAGTAGGAATCTTCTTTACAAATAAGCCGTAAGCAGGTTACATTTTGTCAACTGCTCCTCTCTTGCTGCCACACCTTCTGCACTATTTGGACTCTAAAAAAGTTAAAATTGCACACCAAATGCTCTCTTCGGCAGAAGTATCTCAACTACAACTGCTGCCATCCCAGTCCCTGGCAGTAAAGAGACTCTATTATAAAGCTTTTGCACATGCAGCATGCATTGTCCAAGAGAAAAAGCACATCTAATAAAAATGAGATAAAAAGTGTATTTATGAAGCCCATGATGCAGCTGGCTCAGCATCAGCCTGCAGGCCCTCATGATCCAGCGGCTATTTTCTGATTGTTGCGATTGTTCACCACAGCCTCAAGGGTACCAAGGCTTAGTGAGTTGGAGAGGGCTATTGGAAAGGGACCCGCTTTGGTCTTATTTGTGATGACAGGCAGCTGCAAGCCCACTAGGCTCTGAAATAGGCTGCAAGGAAAGGAGTGTGGCAGCCACTGAGTAGACATACAGGAAACCATACTCTAAATTTAGACACAAACCCTTTTAAAAACCACTAGAAGTGTTTGCTAAATGACAGACAGCTCCCTTTTCTATAAGTGACACCCAAGTCTAAGCAGCGCCGCACTTGCCCTTCTTAGCACAGGCTGACTTCTGAGTCTGCACGATGTTAAACATAAAAGAATCTCTTAGCAGACTTGCCCATCAGCAGAGGAATGAGCACATGATCCATTAAAAAATGGCAGAAAAAAATCTATTTGGAGAACACAAACTAATTTTGATTCTGAACATATCAACAACAAAGCAATAAAAAAACATGTCTTTTCTTTTTCTATTTGTGCAGTATTACTGCTTCAAATTTAATGATGGTCCAGTGTGAAACAGGAAACCATGCTGCAGATATCTAGGGACAATGTTTGGAGATAGCAAAAAGAGTTCAAGCTCTCACAGATACTGCACTGTTTTGCAGCTTGTTCCCTATGACACGTTATTCTTATTTTATGCTAGTTCTAGGGAAGATGTTTACTATCTAGCCAAATCACAAGTATTTGTTACACAACACTGATTTTCAGACTGTTTTAGTGTATACACTACTACACTTGGGGGGGTGGTGTGTATTCTAGTTCTGGGAAGGCTGACATGGCCTTCTCCAATCAAAGGGTGTTATTCTCCTCCTACAGGAGAGCACAATTTGTTCTTGGGTTTACAAAACCTCTAAGGGTAGCCTGACAGGATTACTAGTGAGGATTATGCAAGGCACTGTTTAAGAACTACTCCAGGGAAAAAAAAAAAAAAAAAAATTAAAAAAATAAAAAAAAGAAAGAAAAGAGAAAAGAAAAGAAAAGAAAAGAAAAACAGGTCAGCAGTCAAAAATCCCTTCTATCAGTGTCAGGCTGATCTGTAGTAGAGTCTGATGCATAGATATTAGGAGAGAAGACTCATAAGAGGAAAAGAAAGAATATTTGTGTGTTCAGCTTTCATTTTAGTTATGGACTAAAATACTTTGTCCTTTTTTTACCCCCTTTTTTTTGCCCCAAGGTTAATATGTAACAGAAAGTAGTACATAAAAGGTTCGGTTTCAGGGGGAGGGAAAGCGGGTGGTTTACGTGTCAGGCCAAATTCAGATCCCATTACTCACATTAGCAAGCAGTTATACAAAAGACCCCAGTTATTTCAGTGGGATTAATCACAGGGTAAAGTTCCACTCAAATTGAATGAGAAGCAAAATTTGCCTCTAAATTACATACAGATCAGATAATATTTTAGAAATCCTAGATAATCTGTATAAATATACAACATCTAGACAAAAAATGAGTTGGAACAGTCAAAGTTCACTGGTTTTTTGCATTAAAAATGTATATTCTGTTTCCTAAGAATCTTAAATTTACCAGTCATTGAAATACTATATGAAAAGTTTGAGAACATAATCTTCATGCAATTAGAGATAATCATCTAAAAATCTAAATATTTTCTTGCATTACTAGGAATGAGAGATCTGAATTAAGTCATTGTAAAATGATGGAGAATCTTACTTGGCTTAACAGTTTTGAAACTCCTTTAGCATGTTCAAAATCTGGTCTTCCAAGTACAGTGGGCTCCTTATTCATCTCTCCCCTTCCTTTCTTGTACTCCGCCTTAAAAAAAAAAAAAAAGGAGCATGAATCACTATCAAATTAATTGCTTTTGCTTTATCAAGAGAAATGTAAGCATCAAAGCTAGTATGGAAAGTCTTATTTAGTGATCTGCACTGACACTACTGTTCTAATCAAAAAAAAACCCTTCTCAGGCTTCAGCTCCTTAACAACAACTTATTTATTTATTGTAAAACACAGTGCACAGCATTCGCAAATTCAGCTTTAACCAAATGCACATCTTAAGCCTGAGAAACATTGTTCTCCCAATCAGGCAGAATGATTTACAGTGGCTCAGCGTTTCTTACAAGAGAGTCTGCAGTTTACACAAGATTATTTGTAGCAGCTGAAAATAGTCCTGAAACAAAACTAGGCTGAGGGGCAGCTTTTTTGAAACGCAGGGTCAAATTCCGCTCTCAGTTTCACAACTGCAGTCTTGCTGATTGTCACTGAGGTTGCACTGGAGTAAGAGAGCAGAATTAGTCCCACAAGGTTCATGTTATGTGATCTTTCCAGCTGAACTGCCTCCCATGCAAATTGCTGCAATTTTTTTCCACAATGCATTAGAAAACAGCACAGATGAATCAACAATAGGTGCTTTGCGATATCACTAACTAAATTACCCATTGCCTAAAATAGGCTTCTTGCATTACTTAGGCACTGTGAATCAGCAAGGACACGTCATAACAACCGACTGAGAGAAATAGAAGTCCCAAAGCCGCTCTAACTGCAACGGGACTTGAAGAGCAGTTAGTAAATTTGGGTGTTGAACCTAAGATTTTGTAGCTGTTCTTGCTTTTCAGAAAATGCTGAATATTCAAAAGGTGAATCTCGGATCTCTTTAAACTGTCTCCCCATAGCTGCCTAGTCAGTCTCACATTAAACTATAAGCGGTTACTTAAAATCTTGGCTCAGAGCTTTTAATATATATATTGTTTGACTTGTCTACAATAAAATATTAAACTGCACCATACATTGCTGCTTCTCAAACTGCTCCTTGACCTATCCATTAGCAGATGTCACAGTGGGAGGGCAAAGAATTTGAGAGGGGAGTTCAGGGAGGAGAGCCCCTATGCAAGAAGCAGCGTGTTTGCACAGCTCTCAGAAGGACAGCAGGGAATTGCATTTCCCTGTCGCTGCCAGCTGAGATGGGAGGAGGAAGGGGAGTCCTGGGATGTGAGCTTCTCTTGTACTGAGGTGAAAAAAGGCTTGGTATGTCTTCTGAAGCGCAGTACAGCATACAAGCATGTGACTTATTTTGAGAATTATTATCATGATGAAAGCTGAAACAAAACCACCTTTAGGAAGCTTAAGGTTGTCTTTAAATCAATAACCAATAATTGCAAAGGTCAACATCAAATTAGAAGAAACCCATAACTTCGCAACATATCAGGCAAGGTTAGTGGGTTTTTTGTTGTTTTGGGGTTTTTTCATAATGAAACCTCCATATCAGACTTGAAGTTGCAGGTTTTCTGCTTGTGACATTTGAGAATTTCAGCAGCATTCTAAACAATCTGTCTGACATTGGAATAAATAAAATAACATGTCTAAAAATACAAATGGTGTAACAGATGAACATACATCACTTATTATCTTTGTTATCTCAGTTGCCATCTTTATGTCTGGCCTGTTCAGCACTTCAGTGTATCTATGAGTATCTTGCACATCCTTCTTATAGGATACCTGTCAAACAAAAAACAGTTTTGTTTAAAATAGACAAACAAAAGCATTTGAAGCTTATAAATAAGCTCTGAATGATCTATCAACTCAGCCATCAAATTTAATAAAACTCTGTTTGACAGAGATTATTTAGTTGAACCCTCACACAGGTTAACAGGAAAAGGAAGAAATTCAAAAGCATAAAATACAATATTTAAATGAAAAATGGTTTTGCTTAGAAGCACAGTAGAAAATTAAAGCACTGCAAAGACTGAAACATTAGGTTTTATCGTTAAATTTCAGAGGACTTCTAAGAGTACAGCTTTTTTTGTTTTATGCTGTACCCTTTTTTAACATAAACTAAACCCGCTACGATACTGAGCACCGCAGCCTGGCAGACTGCAGCTACACTGAACAGAAACTGTAACTCTACCACAGCAAACATCTTGCTCAATAATAGGCAGCCGTGCAGCTGGTACGTAACTCGATGACACAACTCCACCTCAGCATCCCCCCACTCCCCGCAACTCCACTTATCTGCTCCTCTGCACAATCATGCGAACGAGACGGCTGAGTGTTCCAGCATGTGGAGTACAAAACTGAATCTGTCTGTGCAAAAGCCGCTACTATAATGAATGAGCCCAGAAAGCTTTGGCCAGAAGGCTAAACCACAGGTAGGAGAGTCCAAACATTCTTCATTTAGCAAAGCAATCACAGGAACAGCACAGACCTCAGGGACATTAGCTCTGGGACCACAAGTTATCCTTCTCCCCCTTCAGGGTCTGTAGACTTTTTCTTCTTCCTTGCTGTAGCACATGTATCAATCTAAGCCAATTTCCAAGAGCTGCCTTACTGAATTATTCTGAATGATTAAGATAATCGCCAGATAGTGTCTGACAAATTGAAGTTTCAGGCAAAAGTTAGAGAATACCAAATTAAGTCTACAGAAAACAGAAAGTATTAGAATAATTCCTGCTTTACCAGACAGTCTTCTATATTTTCTTCTATTGTTTAATAAATTTAACCAACCTCTCATGATAGTATTTCAACATCAAGAAAGTCCTCAGCTTGAAGCTTCACTTATAAACTCCATTCCTACTTCCAAATGTTCCAGTAAACTTTCACTCTGGGTACAATGCAACAAACTCATAAACTGCAGCATGCAGCAACAAATATAATTTGTAGAAATGTTATTGTAAAAGGAAAAGAAAAAAATCTTACTTTTTGGCAAATATTTTACAGGCAACAGGGAAGTAATTTTGCATCCATATGGCTTTAGCTAAATAGACAAGCTAAATAGGCTTCATTGTTGGCAGCTTGCCCACAAATAGGTCTTATAATTTTTAACCTACAATGAGTGACACACAAGTGTAATCACTGATAAAATAAACAAATAAACAGGTTGGCTGAATACAGCCCAAAGTATCACCTACCAAGAAAACAGAAACTGATTCTTCCAGCTGGTTTAAACCCCTGGAAGTTTTGTTTTGGTTAGGTTTAGATTTCCTCTATTTTTTTAAGAAACTAGATGTACAGACAAGCATTTGCAATTCAAGGCTTTACATGAATTTAGTTAATTATATGCTGTTCATCCTAATGACCACATGAGGTGAGGTGAAAACCACAAAGGCAGCAGAAACAGGTTTCTGAATAGCACCCTATCATCCATGTAAATTGCAAATTAAAGGCCAGCATATGTGCTCAAAATAGAAATTAGGAATGGAGTGAATTTAACAACAGAGAATCAAGAATAGTGGTGATAAAGTTGAGGAAATGTGGTCACTTATTGCTCCCAAATGACATGATCATATAGTACATGAAATAATGGATTGTGGTTAATTTCAGGGGGAAAAGGGGGGTGGAATAAGACAGTGACAGTCCTTTATATTTCACGATTTCCAATTATATTAGATGCAAGGCCAATTGCTATAGCTTTCCCTGAGTGAATTATTATTCTTCCTGCACCTAAACCAGTATACCTATTACTTATGTCTGAGGGAAAGTCATCTAGCATTTTACAAATGTCTGCAATATATATTTGCTCCATTCTGCAGCTTGTCATACTCCAGTGAGAATAAAAATGTTATGCAGCAGAACAGTAGTTTGTCAGAGGTAGGCCAAAGAAAGAAAAAATATGTTTCCCATTTCCTGAATAACCTCAATCCCTGGATGCTGACCCTTTCCCACTGGGACAGTGTGCTGGCCTCTATTACACAGCTGCTATTCTGTTCCATGTAGTGATTTTTTTTATTTTTTTTTTTTATAGTGCTATGTTGGAAAAGTAAAACCAGAGCTATTCCAAGGGAGCAGGGGAACAGATGTAGACAGGGCAAAGCAACCAGCTTGGTGTGTGCGCCCATAGGCACCAAGAAGATGAAAAGCTAAGAAGCCCACAAGAGGGGAGAAGAGAAAACAAAGCCTGGTCAAGGAAACAGCAGAAGCACCCCAGAAGGGGGACATCTTTTCTCCTGAGTTGGTTCAGCCCTTATTGAGAGGCTTAAACACTGACTGGAACCTCCAGGCATTATATGATGCACATACTCAAACTTCACTTGAAAGCGTTGCTAAAGCTTTACCAAAAAACATCACCAAAGGTTCAAGAATTGCTTCTTGTTATGAGGACCACAGGTCTACAAAACATCTTCCAAAACTGTTTGCATAAGAAAAAGCAACCAAGATACTGACAAGAGCAGCAACGAAAGACCTAAATGGAGAATTTCAGCAGAGCAGTGGGAATTGCAAGCGAGAAAGAAGCAGGGACAAAAAGGAAGAAAAATTGTACCATCTCTAGTTTTGAAGTTGCTAATAGTAAATTAAAAATACTAACTAAATTTAAATGGTTTTTTACCCCAATTTGAAATTACAATATAAAGTGGTTACATTGTTGAATATTTTTAGAAACAACAGTAATCTGAACAAAAGCCATTCTCATGATTACATACTCTGAATTGCCACTAGTTTTTTAAAAGCATGGAAAATTATCAGTGCTTGCTCACAATTAGTAGACTAATTTTAATAAGGCAACACCACCAGCTCTTATAAAAAGGCGTAAGGTCCACTGGGAATAAATCTGGTGGTTTATTTACTCCAGCTGAGGGTCTTGAAGATGCTTCGCCTTTCATGATGGTGTCAGGACATTGGAATGCACTACAATGCTGCAAAGTAAACAGATTTTCAAAGGTGCTGCAAAACATCTCAGGTTGTCAATCAACAAACTGAAACTTCTGCTACATGGTGACCCAAGCACACTTAGGTTTAAAGACTCAGACCTTTCCTGCAATCTTTTGTCCTCTCCCCTATTCCAATTCCAGAACTATTCCAAGCTATAGGTAATAAATTATTAAAATATGCACAAGCAGCTTTGAACACATTCTGCCCTCTTGAGATGCACACACAGAAGCCAGCAAGGAGCTGGGCACACCTATCTGCAAGAGAATTTGTCTCTTACTGCGTGTCCCTGCTTAGTATTTTCTAAGACCTGCAAGTTCACTTACTAATGGCCTGTCAGCTGTGTCTCTGCCCCCTTTTCTCTCATCTGCACTTTGGGGTCCATCAGCACTAAGAATATGACTAGCTGGTGACAATCATCATTGGCAACAGCTTTTCTGATCCCCACTCAAATGGTGTTGAAAACTGTTCCCGGCTTGTGTAGAAGAGACAAACACATTTCTGGCCTATTACAGATTGATGCAGTCATCCTTTCCAGTAATGGGCTTGAAAATTGATTGGTCCCAATTACATCAGGAGTAAACACATCATTTTCAGCACCAGTTGGAAGTGGTCCAGGGGGACCTGCTGTTGACAACCACTGTCAGCAGAAAGTTAGTCAGTGAAAGGTGATTTTTCTAATGCAGATGCTGAACAGAGAGCCAGGAGAAGCTTTAACATGATCTGCATCAAAACAAACATCAACATTTTGGTATGTTATTGATGGTGTTTAAGCACATTAAGCTCAAGATATGCTGATTTGGTCTTAACAGAAAGTATGTAATCTTTTGTGTGTGGGGATTGGGACTGCAAAATAGCCTCAACATGAAAAAAACCTTACTCCTAAAACAATACAGACTTCTTAAATATTCAAATTTAGATAGTCAGTGAAAGAGTATAAATTACCTCTACTGACATCATATGGACTACGAAGCACATACATATACATCAAAAGTTTGCCCAACTGTCAACTAATGTCTTAAAAGCAGCACTGTTTCATACATAGGCGTAAGAGAAAAGATACTAGGGCTCCAACCTTAGATATGCAAACTGCCTTTTAAATGTTCACAGTTGAGTCTATTGCAGTTTTCTTATTTGGAGAATCAGAACACCACTTCCTTATTTCATACAATGTACAAGTACTTAACATTTTTTTTCTGTTCATAATGCCCGGTGGTGGATCAGGTCATGGAACGAACATGCAAAACTGTGATCCACAGCTTTGTTTACCTTGATCAAATACTATGGGCAGCTTCCACCCAGGCACAATGTGGCAAGTGTTTTCTTTGCTTAAGATATTCAGTTGTCATGTCATTTCACTATTCAGTTAGTTTCTTCTATCTATGTGATCCTCAACTACACGTAAGGTGAGCCACTATGTTGAGACCTGATGGTTTTCTAAGTGCCACCACCTAGTTTTGGTCCCAAGTTTGGAAAGTTCCAGATGAGCTAAAAGACATTAGCCAAGCACAGACATAAATTACGCTCATGGTCCCTACTTCACTTTTCTCCAAATGCCTTTGTGTGCCAAAGTCACATCATTAACATTCACTTCACAAAACTCAAACACAACTTACAGAGAAAAGTCCTCTGGTTTGGATAAACATGCTTTCGTTCAAGCATTATGTAGTATTTATATTATTTTTCAAGTAAATTCCCTACCATTGAAATAGTCATTTTTGTTTGTTTGAGAGCAATTTTCTTCAGTCTAAGTATGAAGAAGAGAAAAATGTTGTTCTCATACATGATCACATTGTTTGTGAAATTTTACAGTACTTCCCCATTACACAGCTTCAGCCCACGCTTATAGAGCATGTTAATGATATTCAAAGTGGTGTGAAGGCCTACAGCACATGACAGTTTCAAAATGTCAGCACAAATGTATTGTAAGTTGAATACAGTCTTAATTTTTAAAGGAAATTGCACATTTCACAGAGTTGTGTATAAATGTCAGCCTTATTTTAAGGCTGAGTAAATAGTCTTAAACACATCCTAATCCTATTAGATGCAAACCCTGTGTGTAAAGGTTGAATTGAGTTGGCAGAGCATTGTAGGTAAACATGCATTCTGCTCCCATAGGTATACTGTACTGAGTGGTGGATAAAAGAGCTTTGTCCTTCTATTCCCCCAATAGTTTCCCTCCTTTTCCCCGTACTTTCAAAGCTGTGATTCTACAAATAGCTTGAAATAGTTCTGAAAGACAAACACTCCACATTTGGGATGCTCACTATTCCACGCTCTGACTCAAAGATGAAAACTCACACAGCTCTTAATTAAACCTGTACTTACAAAACAACGAATACACAGCTATTCACAGTGGTGCCCAAACAATTACTCGCAGGAGCTCTATAACTCCACTGAACAATAACTGAACTTACATAACTTACTCCTTTATGTGTGATAAAGATGCATCCCCAATGAACTGCAGCTCTCCATGAGCAACCAGAAAGAATCTGTTCTTAAGCAGATAAAACTATCTGGTTAGAGTTTTACATTGGTATGGAGGGTTTGCTGGACTTCTTTGCAGTTTGCTCAGGCATTCTTCCCTCCTATGTTTGCCTTCATTTTCTTTTATTTTGTTTTTGGGGTTTTTTTTGCTTGCTGCAAGGGTGGTAGAAGACAAAACAACTGAATTTCATTTACTAGCACACTAATCCTTGTACCACAATAAATTTGATTAAAACACTCATATCATATTCTTCCTGATGTCACTACCTTCTCTGAGAGGGATTCCAATGTCTCTTCCCAACATTATTTCCTTTCCTTGTAGTCCACCATCATTCCTACTGCTAGGTAAATAATTCTCTATTGCTTATGGGGAGAGAAGTTCATGTTCCCAGCTCCTATGCTCGGTCAATCTGACTTTCTGATGCTTCCAACAGCAGTGACAGACAGAATTTGACAGGAAGAGGTAATTCTGTAATCAGGGCAGGTTGCAAATTACTGCTGGGAGTTCCAACACAGGTATTTCCCAGCAGAAGAAAAAGTTATTCTTCAAACATAATGCTTCCCTGAAGTTTTCCAGCAGACTTTTAATCAGCAGCCAGCTGTCAAGATTCTGCACACACAGACATACATCTAACACTGACATTTAGTTTTCAGCCTACATAACCTAAGAGTGTTTGTTACACTGTCAGTAGGGAAGACAGGGTAAATTTAAGATAATCCAAAATGAACACCCAAGATTCATTTTCTACATTGTTAACAGCAAACAAATATCCCATTTATCTAGGAAACAAGAGTTATAAAATCACCTACCTACCTGAGTTGGTTACCTAAGAAGAATGGAAACTAATCATAATTTTAAAGCTTTTTAAAGCTATTTACATGTCAGCTGTTCTTCCCGGTTTTGTGTACCCTGTAAGAAGACCTCACTATTTTAGCCAATATTCTCTTAAAATTTACTTTGCTTATAAGTAAGCTTTTACAAAACCTAAAACTAAAAAGTTTTTCTTTAAAGTCGTGTTTGTATCATTCAGGACACTAATCTTGGTAGCATTTCTACCACCAGCAATGGTGCATTGGGCTAGCATAAGCTAGCTTAACCATGATATCCAAACTGACTCAACACTAATAAAAAATGTAAATACTATTATTAGGGGTTTATATCGTGAATTTAAAACAATTATACAAAAATATTGTAAAGAAGTTAACAAGCAGATGCAAAAAAAAAAAAAGAAAAAAGGTAACCAACTTTGAAAATATTGCTAAACACTCTAAATTATCTAAGTTACCTAAATAAAACTACAGAACAAATACTTTGGTCAATTTCAGTCAATGGTATAAGCTAATGCCCAGCATTAAACTGAACTCTATGCTTCAGATTCTGTAAAATAAGTCATAAACTGTTCTTTGAAAATCATTTGATATATATATTCAAAGAGATAGGAACAATGTTATTCATGCACATCCAAGTGTGTGAGAGCAGGGCAGAAACAGCCCCCCTTCTCTCCTCTCTACAGAACCCTGAAGAACCAAGTGTTGGCAGTGTAAGACACTGAAACCATGCTGGTGAGGTCTTTATGTAAACATAGAGCTTTATAAACATTTAAAGTACAAATAGGTACACATGAATTCAGAGAACCTGTGTTTGTAATTTTATTCCAAAATGATAGCACTTAATAACAATTTCTACCAATAAACAGTAACAACCACTTCACATTGAAGTTTAGAATAAACAGCGCATACCGTTACTTGCATCGTATTTTATACACACATCATGTCCCAAATTACTTCAGAGTAAATATGTAAAAAAATACCAACTAATGCAATATGAAAATATTCCACGCCCAATTAATTTCAGTTAATAGATGTATTTACCCAAAACAAGCAAATAGATGGGGGAGTACTTACATCACTCTGGTATTTATTGACTTCCATAGCATGCTTAATATCTGGAGGCTCCTTCATATGTGCATAATCTGAAGTTCCTTTCTCAGCATCATGCTTTTGTTTATAGAGAACCTGAAAACAGCAACATTATACATTTGTGCCTCAGCAGAGCACGTATAATAACATGAGATGGGTTAAACCTAGTGTCGTAGTGTGCCTGTATTCAGGAAGAAATGCAATAACTAATTAAGCTCCTTAATGGAACCAGAACCCTGAAACAAGAGTAGCTTCCACCCAAAACAGAGACATATGAGGCACAGTTAGCAGAGACATTTCTCTACATCTGTTATTGCAACAGAGGTATGAGTAGACAAGAGGGAGAAAAATATACCAAAACAGAAAATTCGCCTTAACAAGGTGAGAAAACAGTCCAGGGAAAAGCATAAGCAAAAGGTTTTTTTGCTCAAAACACATTTGAAACTATCAGTTAAGTGACTACTTCAGGTTTAACTTTTTTTATTCTGTTAAAAAAAAAAAAAAACACAACAACAAAACCAGATTTTGTGCATTCCTCATGAACAAACAGGTTTACATGAAATACTCACAGCCCAAACATCTGTTTCTTCCACTGTTAGGAAATTACTAGCACAATGCACATTTTGACTAGCCCCCAGATTCACAAAGAAATCTTTACATTCAATTGTCATCATGCTAAAGGAAAATGGAATTGGATTGTGAGTTTATAAAAAAAATTATTTTTTTAATAGAAACTGAGCTCAATGTTGGGCATTCATCCAGCTTCCACTATACTCTGTTATGCTTACATACACACACTCATACACTAAAACTGCCTGAAAAGCTGATCTTGCACTTATCCTTGTCGGAAGCTTTTAGGCTTACATCAAGAAAATTCACCAGGTTTTGATTCTTGAAGAAGCAGCAAGCATCAAGAAAATTCACTTTCTAATAGCTCTCAGGAGCACGCATTAAAATAATCCCCAAGAAAACAGCAAATACTAAATAAGATTGAAAGCCGATCAGGAGAAGAAGGATCTGAAACTAAAACCCTCAATAGCAATAAAAGAATACTGTGAAAGTTTTGAGGTGGGAACTCTAAACTACAGTGAATCAGACCCTTTTAGGACATGATACTAGAACTGTGAGAAAATGTTGTATCTGTTTGTGTTTAAGGCAGCAAGATTGCATCAGAGTCACAGATCAGGGTGCCCAAGGCAATATATTAGTATCTCCCCTGACCATCTCAGATTACAAAATGATATATAGGCTGAGAGATTAAGATGAAAAGGCCTGGGGTTTTTTTTGCACTGCTACTATATGAATGAAAATACCAAATTAGGAAACTTAAAATGTGCCATCTCCTTATACAGTGTAAATCCCACCATGAGAAAACTAACAGAAATGACAATTAAGTGTCCACTATCTTGGGAAAATATAACTGCTTCTTTAGCTTAATGTAGGAATAAACTGACTTGTTAGACAGCCCTGTTCTTCCTAACTTTTCACATAATTTTTATTAACTGATTTAAGTAACCTTGAAGAAATCACAGGTTATGAGGAGTTCAATAGCTGTCTAGTTTTGGACAGTTTAGTGCAGAACTATTTCCAGATCTGTAAATCAGTTCCAAGAAAGCATGAAAAAAATGTTTATGAGGGTTATTTCATCAATATTCTTAGAACCATTATTTTACATGATAGTATGTGTACATTTATTTGTCATTTCATGTTAATTTTCAAGTTTTAGCTAAACTGAATTTATTTTTTTTTTTTCCAAATCTATGTATGAAACTACTGTACATAGAGATCAAGTATTACAGGTCATTGACATAACCTCTACTCTGTAGTGGCACCATTTATTAACTTAAGAAATACAAGGTAATTATTTGAGTAGGCATGACTCCAGATTGAACTAATTTGTATGTACTCGTTTCTTATTTTTCTTATCTCTCCTGTACACCAGTGTGTGAATAGGAAGCTGCATTAAGGAAGGCTTTGTGCTCTTTTAACTTAACTCTGACTGACCCTCTGCTTTTGAATACTTTGAACACTACTAAATTTTTGTTTTTGTATTTCTCTTTATAGCCAGAAAGCTGAGCCCTGAACTTAAAATCTACAACGTAGGATTGTAGAGGAGGAAATGTTTGAGAACACAGAAAGTGTCGTTTTAATTGCTAGATACTGAACTAGATTAGCTGATGTATTTGTGTAAAACAAAACTAGAGAAGCCCAGAAGGCTAATACCTGCCATCATAAAAAAAGAGGAATTCTTGAAGAATGAGATTTGAAACCATAAAAAACCATGAAGAATTACATAAAACAGCCTGATAATGTGTAATATGATCGTAAATTATGCAGTAAGCCACAAAAAATAGCTTTATCATAGTAAGAACAAAAAAAAAACCACCGTATATGAAAATAAAAGGAGAATTCTGCCTATAAGTAAGAAAAACTCTGAAACTTTCTCTTGAAGTTGAAAGTATTGCTTAAGATTCACTTGGTTCATCATCTTTAAGAACAAACAGAAAATATTTAAGCATTGACATATAGTTACTATTTGAGATATTGCCCTGTGCAAAGGAGAAAATGAAACTGCCTTCAGTTTGCTTGAGATTATTCCTTTCAGATAAGAAGAAAAACAGTGCAATCTCTTCTTATGGCAGAAATAAAGTGATGAAAAAACTGATGAAATGCATACTTTTCTTCAACACTGTTTCCCCTTTGAGCAATTTTAAATACCTTTATCACTGTTTGTGACACCTTATTAAAAAAATTGTTCTGTGTAAGGAAGGGTTCAGTATACTGGTCTTCAGACAAAAAAAGACTTGGCACAGAGCTAGCAGTGATCAGAAATTTTCCTTCAGAAATACTGTCCACGGGAAAATTGTAATTTTTCCAGAAAATGTCCATTTCCTTCCAGAAAATCAAAATGAGGGCTCCCTGCCTGGACTGCTCTCACCAACTTCATTTTCTCATTGCAGAGAACAGGGAAATTGGTGAGAGCTTTGTAGACTGGCAGGGAGGGTGAAGTTAAATGGTGAGGACAGGGACTTACGTTCTCTCTAGCTTACCGTGGGGACAGCTATGATAGAAGAGATGAAGACAGGAAAATCTGCTTGCTCACTCTGAAGAAAGCTAATTAGAAGGCAATAGACATTTTCTGTATATAGAAAATGGATGAAAGCCACCCAAGCTATGCAAATTCTTTTTTATTCTCCTGAAACACTTTTTTTTTCCACAAACAGTGTCATGATTTTTTTGTCAAAATTTTTGATGCATTTCCTTCTCTATGGGTGTTCATTTCCACCTTCATGCCAGTTCTACATAAAATTCAAAACAACAAACATGGGCTTTATGCAAAAGCCCGCAGAGATAGTCTGGCTTTAGTCTTTCCTGTGTATTTTGAAGAGGGAATTGAGCATGAATCAATACAACCAATATGGGGAGAAAGCTCCTTAGGAGGAAAATCACATATGTCAGAGTGTTGTACTCTCCATTATGGTAAGATCCTGTCAGTGCTGATGTTGAATGGCTGAAATGCTTCAGAATGAGGTCCTGGCTCTGCTAAAATCCAGAACAATTGCCGTATCAGTTAAAGATAGTGCTATGGCAGTCTGCTTGTTCTGGAGAGGACAGTGGAGGGCAGCTGTAGGTGGGCAATAATTTCTTGTGAGTAAAAGGAAATTTCACCTAGTTGCCTCCAAGTTCCTAAATTATGAGTGTGAGCTGAAACAGAGTACTAGACTTAGGCTAGATCTAGGAAGGCTGAAAACAGCGCTGCCAGGCAGCAGCAGGGCAGCAGCACTATTTCAGGATCAAACATCATATCATGGCAGAGACCATTTGTGGAGGACCATGTAAAGAGATCACCCAGTAGAGGCATACTGGCCTCAGCAGGCAGCAGTGGAGAGAGTCAGTGGCTCTCTTTCTTCCACACCATGATCCCCTAGTCCCGACACACCTGCTTGGCAGATGAGGCTACAGATCCAGCCAAGAACACGGCATCACAGAGTGAGAAAGCACCTGCTTGATCTGGCTACAAAATCATTCAAGCCCAGCCTTGCACCCAAGCAGCATGAAAAGGGAGTCAAAGATGTAAATTCCTTCTAATGTGGATGGGGAGGAGAACATGTAATTTCCACCTTTCAGGAAATCAGCACCTATTTAAAATCAGCTTAATATAATTGAGAAACAGACTGCAGTTCTGTGCTTGTAACAGCCTTTTTGCAGGAGGGTTGGCACAATGGCCAGTTGGTACTGTTCCCTCTCCTTCCTAAGGCATACTCATGGTCTCCTCTTGCTGAAGTGATGACCTGTAAGTTCACAATCCCAGCTAGATAGGTGCTGCAGGAATCCCCTCTGCCATATTCTGACCCAGTTGAAATTTGAAATCCTTGTATTAGCTACTTAGGTATCGCAGTGATAAGCACAATATGGCTTAGATTTGAATACTGTAGAGATTTTCCACTAGAAAATCCCCTAGGATTTCTCCCAAAGTAGCATTAAATTCAGGTCCACTATAACAGTAACCACAAGTTGGAAAAATGTGTCAGCGTATCTTTAAGTTTTATGGTAGATTATGATTTATAATGCATCTATTCCTAAGGGGATGGAATGAATTTTACAGGAAAAGTTTCTGCTTAAATATAACTCATGGTATATGCATATCTGTTTCTCTACAACTGTTGGATGATTGAAGAAAAACTTCAAAAAGTATCAAATGAAAATGTTAGTCTTTAAAGGGGTTTTTTTGACAGATCAAATGGTTTCATTTTTAGTCTCAGTTATTTATCTTTTCTGCCACATCACCTATGTTAATTAACCTCATTTGTATATACTAATGTAGAAGATACCCATTTAGAATGAATCCAGGAGTAAATCTGTGGCAAACTAGTTAACTAATGTTTTATAAATCAAGCTAATGATTTAAAAATGTTACACAAGTTTAATTCCCAATTTATTTCTACTGTAATTCTTCTAATCACTCACTTTACAATGAAACACCACATTAATGTCATATCAGCTACTGTGCTACTTTAACTTGAGTGTATATATGTTCCATTTCAAACTATGGAAACTAAAATATACTTTATTTGCTTAATATAGCCTTGTTTAACACATTGTTTTAAATCAAAACATTTCTCCACAAGCTGTCCTGAGATATCAGTGCTTTCTTCAGTTATGAATATTTTCCCTTTCTTGAAAAAAAAAATAAAATCACTGCATTACAAGAATGCATATTGAGATACAATCAATTTTATGGATTTAGGAGTGTGTTCGCTTCACAGACTGGCTGCGCTAAACTATACGTAGTTAATAGCCTTGAAAGAGGAGAAAGGCAAAACAAGAAAAATGTGGAAATGCTTGGTGGACAGAAAGCCAAGACCATCTATCAGCTGTAATTCTCATAAGTAACAATGAAAATTTGCAACTTCATTCGTATTACACATACTTAACACTCACAATTCTGCCGAGATCAATGGAAGTGGAGGGTCACCTGCCTACATTAAAGAGTATTATATTTTTAAGCCCCTGGAAGCAACTGAACTTAAATTTGCTATTTTACTGTTTGTTTGCATGTTTTACATAATTACAATATACTTGATTTCATATTTTTAGTTCTATAAAATTTGTTGTGAATGGTAGTATGATGTAGACCATCAGAAATACATTTACTGCTACCAGTAAGTGGTAGTCATTATGTTTTCTTCCCTTCAGCATCAGACATTTTATAAAACTAATACAACATTCCTATTGAAATGGCTGTTCTATAAGATTTGTCTGTTCTATAAATGCAATGCAATGTCACTGAGTTCAATTATTCCTTACTGCATTCATGGATTTCTAATGGATTTCATTGGACTGATGAACGCATTAGCAGTTTTTAAATTTATATTTAATAAACGTAACAAGTAAAACTGCAAACATTTTATAAGTGAGTAGTTCTTGAAGTTAAGAAGTTATGGTGATAAAATCTGGATGATAAACTCACCCAAATAAATCAAGCAGGTAACCATGTATCTGTTCAAATACACTGGTCAAATTGGTCATATTCTGTCACACAATTCACCTAAAAATCATTGTTATGATTCTAAAATTGTACCTTGCTTTGAAGTTGCATTAATTCCTTTGCAAATACACTGTCAATTGTGGCTGGCATCTGCTGATAAAGAGAGCTGGAAAGGTCTTTTTTAGCAGCTCCTTTATACTTCACCTAAAGGGGAGAAAAAGGTGGCATATAATGCAAAAATTAAGACACAGGTATCATATTACCTAGGTTTTGTATTCAATTAAATGGCATAGACCATTAGAACTAAAATCTAGCACTGTCATAAACCTTCAGGCAAAACCAGATCTTTAAATAATAACTTTAAAATACTTCAGGTAGATGTGTCTAAATTACAAAACAATGCAAAGTATCTCCTAATTAAATTCAATAATTTGGGGGGAAGCATAAAATAAGCTAAACAAAGCAGTTATTTTTCTAGCCTTTTTAAAATCATCTCCAAAAAACAAAATGATCTTTTCTCTTTCCATTTTCCCAAATTGTGAACAACAGGAGCAATGAGAAGCCAACAAAAAATACTTTATTGATTAATAAGCAGTAGCAATTAAACAGAAATGGAAAAGACAGGCACATCAAACTTAGCATGTCTGCCATCATTTCCATTTCGTCTTTTCATATTACAGACTCATTTTCCAATTAACCTTTCTCTATCCTGTACTTTCTCCAGTGTTCAGTACTAGCAATTCCTCGCAAAAGGGTTTTATGAGACAAGCCAGAATAATAGTTCAAAATCTGGGAGGCTTTTGCTTCAGACCCAAGTTTTTCAAATTAATTAAACAATAATGTCAAGTATTGTTGTGAAAGTAATCATAAATATCAAAGATATCTTAAATGATACTGTCTAATGTCATTAATTTATTGTGCAATATTCTGCTTTTCGTTAGAGACTGGTTCCCCATATGTATTACATATATTGTTGCTGTTTCCCAGAACAGAGGACTCTTTCTCACTGTAGTAGACATGCTGTTAAGAATTTCAGTGTTCAAGTTTTGCAAAAATAGGTTGTGGGACACTAGAGGTCAGTAATTTACAAGATAAACCATCCATCACATCTGGTTTCAGGTAATGCAGCAATAAGCAAACAGAGCACTCAACACTAATAACATAAAACACGTGGGTTTTAAAATTCTTAAATATCTTTATATCTCTAAATCTTTGACTAATAATTAGCAGCTTTTCTTTGGAATCAGACAGATGGATTTCATAAATACTGCCTATATATTGTGCTTTGGTGGACTACAATGGTCTGTCCTTAGAAAGTATCATTTAATCATTTATGCCCCTTGGGATATCCCACTCTTTCTCAGATAATATGAAGACAAATGTAACAAAAATACTCATCAGATGCATTTATATGCAATGTAGCCACACAGCAAACTGATGTATATCAGGAACAGAATATAGAATGTATACAAATTACAAAACTACAGACAGGGATATTGGGATGTTCTTTATCATAATCATAAATGTAGCAGAAAAAAAAACAAGGCAGCAAACATTTAAGTCTTCCAACAGTCACAGTGACAGAAAAATCACTCAGAACCAGCAGTTCCTTAACAAAAGCAACTCTCTGTCAGGTAAAATTCCTGATGGTATTCTGACCTGTGGAAAATAAGCAGAGATGTAATCCTACAACACCTTGTAGCTCGGACATGATGAGCTGCCAGTAAACTCTGCTCTGGCATTTTGGAAGCTACTGTTCTTTCTTTGTCACTACTGTTCTCTGTGTGTGTTATGTGAAGACCTAAAAACTTGGCATGGGTATGTACATATATGCACGCTAGAGCTCAGGCGACCTGCTATTGTCACTGACCTGATGTCGGCCCAGTCCCCTTGCTGAATGAGGACAGGGATGATAACAGGGCAGCAGTTTCCTTGTCTCCTCTTTGATATCAGGGTATGAATTCTCCACATTAGGGAAATTATGCACAGCTACAATTTGCAAACCTCATCACTGCAGGATAAGTAACAAGAAATCGTCTTCCTATTCCTCAGTTCATCCATCCATAAAATGGGGTAGGAAGGACTGCCTATTCAGAATCATTAATAAAATACCTTGGAATTCCAAAATTAACATGTTGCAAAATTCCAAATTATTATTACTCACATATAGATTACACACTATTATAGCACTTTAAGTCACTTCAGCTTTAAACAGATTTTTTTACTTGAAACAAGCCATCCTTCACCTGCTAAAAACCACCATATTCAACTGAGAAAGGATAAAAAGCAAAGAGAATTCTTCATCCTTTTAGGTCTTACCTCAGAAATAAAAGCACCAAGACTTTTCACATGTTTTAGCTGCGGGGTGTCAGGTACAAATATGCACTTGCCTTTAGATTTTTTAAACTCTTCTTTATAGTGTATCTACAAAGAGGAGAAAAAAGAAAAAAAAAAAAAAGAAGTTTAAGTGTTCTTTAAAACCCCAGAAAAATAAACAATGGCTATTTTTATTTATTTTTTCTTAGTAGCATTACTTGATTTATAGATACTATGATAGGTGGCTTGCAAATACCTCAGACTGAATCAAATTAAGCCATAAAGGGAAACACTCAGTTCTCACACACGGTACCAGAGCTATGTTAAAGTCACAGAACTCTTTAATAATGAAGATGAAAAAGATTTTTCTTTACATCTACAGCATATTTCACCACTGTTGCAGATGTTCTAGTATCTCTAAAGAAATAAGACTCAAATAAGTGATATCCTTGATCCTTGATCTCAAAGATAAAATTGTTAAACTAACTTCTAAATCAGACCTAGCAAGCACAAAATCTGTGTAACACAATCAAACGCCCCTTTATGAATCCAAGAGTTACATGAATAAATTCAGGCCACTGCCAACTCATTGCCTACAAAGCAGCCAAGCAGTTTTGACATGCAAGTAATAACAGAATTTCTTTAACACCAAACAAATTCTGATTTGAACCATTTTTTAAAGCACATATGCACAAAGTAAACCATTTCTGAAGCAAAACACTAGAACATATTTTACAAGAAGAAAAAAAAAAAGGTGAGGTTTTTGGGGTTTTTTTCATAACAACCAACCTTTTTCTTGCTATGGGGCAACAATATGGGCAGGTATAATAATCACATGACTGTTGATAAAGTCAGTTACTGTTTCTATTAGTGAGACTGCAAGAAGGATAAAATCTATGGACACAGTGAATGTGTAGGGACCTTATTATGCAAGAACTGCAAGAAGAAAGATAGTGGATTTACAATGAGATAGACTAAATAAATTTTTAAGATAGACACTTTACATGGATAGCCTTTAACGTTTTTAGTGACATTTCTTTCTTTGTAAATAGAATAATTTAGCTCAACGCAAATTGAATTATTTAGTATTAAGCTTTCATGGTTATTATCTGCTACCGATTCTCTAACCTCATTTTCACATTCTGCATAACAGCAGCTTGCATTTATGCACTTTAGACTTGCTGACAAGCACTGACAGAAGCAATATGATCTGCATCTGAGCATTATAGAAATATGCAGTCTTAATTTCCTCTTTCTCTGAATCCTTAATGGATATCACAAATTCCAGTCTATGCTCCTCTAGAGGGACTTTGAAAATTCATGCAAAATATGGCTGCCTACACAGATTCAGCTCCTGTACTTTCTGACGCAAACATTTTGTCCACCACAGTATGGATTAGACAACACCAAATTCATTTCAAAATGTTGACTACATAATCCTTACACAGGAAATAATTTTGGTTACTATTGAGCCCATCCACATTTGGACTACTGGAGGAATCTACATCTCATTACCAAATCATACTGTCTGCTTTTGTGGATTCTAAATAAAAACTGCTTGGTGAACAGTGGATGTAAAATTACTGTGTATCATGATTTTACACAGGGACCCACAAATCAAATGGTTCATGTAACCTGCATGTAACAGCGTACTCCTAGGTAATCACAGAGCAATACGCGAAAAGGGCAAGTTTTATTATAAACATGAGCAGGCACTTATTGTTCAACCTGTATGTATGTGCAAGTGTGTGTAAGTATGTGCACATGAACAGCTTTAAAAAAAGAGCTTTGTAAATTTATGTTCATTCATGGCTCAGAAGGGTTATGGGAAATACACAGAGCTGACTTTCTACTGGTTAGTTCTGCTGGTGTTCCCAGTAGAAACTGATGTAAAGCTGAGAATCTGGTAGAGGAGTCTTGCTGCTTACAACTTAGATAAATCACCCATACATATCTGAGAGCTGACTGTAATTACGTCCATTTTAATTACAGAGCAATAATTACATTCAAAAATCAAACATAAAAGCTTCCTAAGGTATCTCTTAATTGGGGGGGGAGGAGACAGGACACAACTAAAATAAATAATCAAAGCTATTCTGCTGTAGAAGTCATGCTTTCAAAATAAGCAAAAGCAGTAAAGGACGAATGCTACCTCCTTACTTCTTTATTATTCACATTTATTATAGTAACCCATACAGGCCACAAAATGCATGTAGGCTCAAATGAGCAATTTAGAGATACAACAAAACGTGTGGTCAAACTCTAATTCAACACACTACATTCTGATACAGAAGTGTATGCATCACTTTGAATCAGAAAGATGGAAGATGAAATGGGACCTTCCAACCCAAACTATTCTATGATTTTGTAAGTATAATGAAGTCACGGTATTTGCACTTAAAAAGCATACTTATTGCAAATGACATAAGTAAGAGGCTTAGGAGATTTGCTATGTCTAAACATAACCAATGGTTGGAAGGAATAGGCAGAAAAGCTAATATTCCTCTTCAAAGTTTGAGATTACATATTCAAATGTCTAAAATACTGAATAGGAAATTTTGCCTGCAAGTGACTTTCCCTTCACTACAAAATACACTGTTCAGGTTGAGTAGATCTGGTTAGCCTTGAGAAAAAAACAAATAATAGGAAAAATTTGTAAAAGATGGCCTGAGGCCACCACTGCATTTTTGCTATACTTTTGAAGTCCAATTGCTCACTAAAGGCCAAATTTTTAATAGCTCCCTCCTGATCCTTTTCTTCTTCCTGACTCATTACAAAACTACTAACCAGCAGCACAGCTATCCAGTATAAGAGGATTAAAATTCCTAGACAACCACCAAAACAGTAAGCTTCAATATGCATTTTGTTATCAACTTTATAAAACAAGGGCATCAAACCTCTGGCATTGGGCATTGTTCACAGGGGAACACAGGAGGAGGCTGTGGGCTGAAGCAAAGGCTCTGATGATAACAGCTTAATCTGAGCCACCACTTTTCCTTTGTGTGCAGAGGCACATGCTAAAGTGCTAACTTTAATATGAATATGCTTGAAAAACTGTTCTTAGTATCTAAACATCTATGATATAACCATGTTGATAGTCACCACGCCAAGATACATTACTGAATTGTATTTCTCAAAGACCCACATAAGTTCAGAAAAGCCACCAAAAGGTCTGAACCGTCATATCTAACTCTTAAGCTGGACCAAAAGGGAACTTTTCCCACTAAGAAATCCCTTTCCAATACTACATTTATAATCTCTCGTAAAAGTCAGAGCTGTGTCAGATCACAGATCCACATAATACCAGTTGCTCTTTCTGTGGCCACAGAAACCTATGAGACGGTCGATTTCAAGATCCTCAGGACAGTTAGAAGAGCATGCAGCAAGCTCACTGCCCTGGACTTCAAGAGAGCAGACTTTGGCCTCTTCAGGAACTTGCTTAGTAAGGTTCCATGGGATATAGTCCTAGTGGGTAGGGGGGTCGAAGACTGCTGGTTGATATTCAAGGATCACCTGCTACAAGCTCAGGGGTTTTGCATCCCAACTAGAAGGAAGTGCAGCAGGAGGGCCAGGAGACCTCCATGGATGGATAAGGAACTGCTGAGAAAACTTAGAGGGAAAAAAGAAACTTATAGAAGGTGGAAGAGAGGACAGGCAACCTGGGAAGATTACAGGACTGTTGTCTGGGAAGCTAAGGACCAGGTTAAGAAAGCTAAGGCCCAGTTAGAATTAAACCTGCCATGGGATGTGAAAGATAACAGGAAAGGCTTCT
>NW_009919618.1:0-2802 GCF_000696875.1 Nestor notabilis
CCACGCCGCCGCCACCGGCCCCATGGACCTGCTCAGCCCCACGGAGAAGGTTCGGAGCCGCCTCTTCTTCCAGCGCTGCATCGGCCGCCTGCGGGGCCCCGACCGGCGCCTGCCCCAGGTGGGGTCTGTGGGTCTCTGTGGGGTGTCCATGGGGGTCTATGGGGGTCTATGAGTCTCTATGGGGTCTCTGCGTGGAAAAAAAAATATGGGGTGTCTATAGTGGTCTATGTGTCTCTATAGGATGACTATGGGTGTCTATGGGTCTCTATGGGGTGACTATGGGGGTCTATGGGGTGATTATGGATCTCTATGGGGTCTCTGTAGGATGACTATGGGTGTCTATGGGTCTCTATGGGGTGACTATGGGGGTCTATGGGGTGATTATGGATCTCTATGGGGTCTCTGTGGGGTGGCTATGGGCATCTATGGGTCTCTATGGGGTGACTATGGGTTTCTATGGGGTGGCTATGGGTCTCTGTGGGGTGGCTATGGGGGTCTGTGCAGTTTCTGTGGGTCTATGTGTTTCTTTGGGGTCTCTATGGGTCTCTATGGTCTCTGTGGGTTTCTATGGGTCTCTATGGTCTCTATGCGGTCTCTATGGGTCTCTATGGGGGTCTATGGGTCTCTGTGGGTCTCACTGGGCTCTGTGGGCTGTGTCCCCCCAGGTGCTGGCCATGGGGGAGCTGCTGCAGCCGCCGGGGGGGCCCTGCTCCTGCTCAAGGAGGTCGTGGAGATGCTCTTCAGCCAGGGGCTGGTCAAGGTGCGTGTGGGGTGCTATGGGGCACTATGGGGTAGTTATGGGTCGCTATGGGGCTCTATGGGGTCATTATGGGTCTCTATGGGGTAGTTATGGGCCTCTTTGGGGTAGTTATGGGTCGCTATGGGCCTCTATGGGGTAGTTATGGGTCGCTATGGGTCTCTATGGGGTAGTTATGGGTCAGCCAGGGCTCTCTATGGGTTGCTATGGGTTAGCCAGGGCTCTCTATGGGTTTCTATGGGTCACTATGAGGTCACTATGGGGTTTCTATGTGTCTCTATGGTCTCTATGTGTCTCTATGGGTCGCTGTGGGTCCTGCCCCCCCTCAGGTGCTCTTCGCCACCGAGACCTTCGCTATGGGGCTGAACATGCCGGCCCGAACCGTCGTCTTCGACTCCATCCGCAAGCACGACGGGAGCAACTTCCGGGACCTGCTGCCAGGTGGGGGGCAGTGGGGGCCCATGGGGCACTATGGGGTACTTGTGGGGCACTGTGGGGTCGGTATGGAGTAGTTATGGGTCACTATGGGATCACTATGGGTCTGTATTGGTCTTTATGGCATCACTATGGGTCTTCTCGAGGTCCTGATGGCTTAGTTATGGGTTGCTATGGGTCAGTTATGGGTCACTATGGAGCCCTATGGGTCTTGTCTCTATGTGTGTCTATGGTCCCCATATGTCTATATGGTGTCTATACGACTCTCTGTTTTCTAGATGTCTCTATGATCTATATATGTGTGTCCATCTATGTCTGTATGTGTCTATGGTCTCTATACGTGTCTGTGTCTCTATGGTCTCTGTCTCTATGGTCTCTATACGTGTCTGTGTCTCTATGGTCTCTATACGTGTCTGTGTCTCTATGGTCTCTGTCTCTATGGTCTCTATAGGTGTCTGTGTCTCTATGGTCTCTGTGTCTGTATGGTCTCTGTATGTGTCTGTGTCTCTATGGTCTCTATAGGTGTCTGTGTCTCTATGGTCTCTGTCTCTATGGTCTCTATAGGTGTCTGTGTCTCTATGGTCTCTGTCTCTATGGTCTCTAGGCTCTTTGTATGTCTCCATGGTCTCTGTATGTCTCTATATGTGCCTCTGGTCTCTATACGTGCCCGTGGCTCTCTATGGGGCTGCCCCACAGGCGAGTACATCCAGATGTCGGGGCGCGCCGGGCGCCGAGGGCTCGATCCCATGGGAACCGTCATCATCCTGTGCCGGGGCACGGTGCCCGCCCTGCCCGACCTGCACCGCATGATGCTGGTGAGCGCCGGCGTGTGCTTGGCGTGTGCTTGGCGTGTGCTTGGCATGTGCTTGGCATGCCCTTGGCGTGTGCTTGGCGTGTGCTTGCCGTGTTCTTGCCGTGCCCTTGGTGTGCACTTGGCGTGTTCTTGGCATGTGCTTGTCGTGTTCTTGGTGTGCACTTGGCGTGTTCTTGGTGTGTGCTTGGCGTGTTCTTGCCGTGCACTTGGCGTACGCTTGGCGTGTGCTTGGCGTGCGCTTGGCGTGTGCTTGGCGTGCGCTTGGCGTGTGCTTGGCGTGCGCTTGGCGTGTGCTTGGCGTGCGCTTGGCGTGTGCTTGGCGTGCGCTTGGCGTGTGCTTGGCGTGCGCTTGGCGTGTGCTTGGCGTGCGCTTGGCGTGTGCTTGGCGTGCGCTTGGCGTGTGCTTGGCGTGCGCTTGGCGTGTGCTTGGCGTGCGCTTGGCGTGTGCTTGGCGTGTGCTTGCCGTGTTCTTGCCGTGCCCTTGGTGTGCACTTGGCGTGTTCTTGGCATGTGCTTGGCGTGTGCCTGGCGTGTGCTTGGCGTGCGCTTGGCGTGTTCTTGCCGTGCGCTTGGCGTACGCTTGGCGTGTGCTTGGCGTGTGCTTGGCGTGCTCTTGGCGTGTGCTCGGCGTGTTTGGGGCGTGTGCTGGGCGTGTGCTTGTCGTGGGCTTCTTGGCGTGTTCACAGCGGGCTCTGCCCCCCCCAGGGGAGACCCACACGGCTCCAGTCCCAGTTCCGCCTCACGTATCCCATGATCCTGAACCTGCTGCGGGCGCAGGAGCTGCGGGGCCAGGGCC
>NW_009919618.1:3032-3243 GCF_000696875.1 Nestor notabilis
CTCACGTATCCCATGATCCTGACCCTGCTGCGGGCGCAGGAGCTGCGGGTCCAGGACCTGCTGCGGAGGAGCTACGCGGAATTCCCGCTGCGGAGGGAGCAGGAGGTGGGATGTGGGGTGTGGGAGATGGGATATGGGGTATATGGAATACGGGATATGGGATATATAGAATATGGGATGTATGGGATATGGGATATATGGAATATGGGAT
>NW_009919619.1:0-20511 GCF_000696875.1 Nestor notabilis
CCGTGTCGCTGAGGGATGGCGGTCTCTTTCTTTTGCAGGAGTCGCTGTATTCCCTTGCTCTGAAATGCCTTATTAGCCTCTCCACCATTATCCTGCTCGGGCTCATCATCGTGTACCATGCAAGGGAAATCCAGGTAATGTTTCCTTCTGTGGGTCAGTGACCGTTGCTGGCATAGCTGGGGGAGGGGAGTGAGGTGGTTTCTTAGAGGACACAGTGGTGGTAAGTACTTGGCACTTCCCGACAATTCAGAAAGCAAAAGTTGTCTCTGCGTGCCTGCCGTTAGTGAATGGACCTCCAGCCTCAGAGTGGCATGTACGTGCTAGGAAGCTCTGCCTGCTCGGGACTGTTGCCAGTGGTTATGCTATAGGATCGCTTAGTTCTGAGATTATAACACTCTTGATGACATGCCTGCCGACTTCTTTAGGAGATGTACAGCAACAGTCTTTTGTTTCCCAATGACTAAATTTCATGCTGTGCATTTTCTCTTGATGGCAAGGTTAATTGTTTTCACTGTACAAGGTATGTAATCTTCACTGTGCTATCTCGGACACAAGTGTACTCTAGGAGGATGTTTAAGAGGAGGGGGAAGAGATAAAAAATCACAAAATCATGGAATTGTTTAGGTTCAAGAAGACCTTTAAGATCGAGTCCAACTGTTAACCTAGTACTGCCGAGTGCACTACTAAACCACGTCCTTAAGTGCCACATGTGCATGTCTTTTAAATACCTCCAGGTCTGTGTTTTGTATTGTGCTGCACAGCCACTAAGATTGTGATGGAAGAAAACTGCCAAGAAATGTAGGGCTAAAGGTAGGAGAAATGTAATGATCAAAGATGTAGATAAGTCTCACAAATACTGTCACAGGGTCTCTTCAAGGGACTTAGCTCTAATTTCAGTTGTAATTTTTTTTGACCAAGAAATAAATATTTGACATTTCAGCTAAACTGAAACATACAACTGATTTCAAAGTTTTGAGTGAGACAGATACATATAAATACATCAGTGCTTTTGCGTTTTCAGCTTCTTTAACTGAAAGATATCTTGAGCTGCAAGTGAAAGTGACAGCTTTAAAGGGCATAGAAGACTTTTCCTTTCCACTGGTACCAATCAGTTAAAAAAAAGATAAAATAAGAATTGAATAGTAAGCTGCTTCTGTGCAAATGGATGCTGTAGTTTCAATGTGAAATGGTACCATAGCCACCTACTTAGGGTAATGTTAGAGAAGTATTATGTTACTGAAGACTCTTTGCAAAATTGAATCCTCTTGTGCAGTCCTTGCACGTGCAAAACTTCTGTGCCTGGCTCAGAACCCAGTTTCTCTGCAGTGAGAAATGTAAAAGATACTGAATGCCATTTAATGATATTGTACTAAATAAACAAGTGTTCTGGTGAAAGAGCATCTCTGTAAACTACTGGATTACTTATGAAGAGGTTTTTTTATCCGTATAAAAATAAGTAAGTGGTGCTGCTGCAATGTGGGAACTGCCTTTTCTGGTGTATCTTTCCACAAGTGGTGCTTGAGGCATGAAGAGCAACGCTGGGAAAAAACCTCTTCATAAACATTTGAGTTACTCTATTAATTTTCCAGAAACTTTAAATGGAAAATTTTATGCAAGATAACCACATAGTTGTAGGTCCCTGTATGCATCAGCTTATAATAGTTACTCCAAGATTTGTTTGTTTGGGTTTTTTTTCAGGTAGAGTTACAAATTTTAATTCCCTTAGGAGTGTGTTACAAATCAGAAAAAAATCTTAAAAAAGTTGTTATTCCATTTTGGTTGGGTTTTTTAATTGATTTTTCACTTTCCACAGTGGGTGTAACTAAGCAGGAATTCACCAAGAGAAGAAAAAATGCTTTATAGAATAGAAGAAGGTCAATGTAAGCTGCTTGGAGTATGGTATCTTTCATACTGTGGTAGAAGCAAACCAATCTAAACATAAGTAAATTTTTCAACAAAGCATGAGACAAAACATGTTGAGATATAAAAAGCCGACAGTTTAGTAATTATCAACGATTGCAGACTTAATATCTAGAAACTTCTGATGACCTTAAGTGCCAGCAAACGGAAATAATCTTTCTCATTCTTTTCAGTAGTCTGTGACCTTGATTTATTGGTAGGAAATCCAAACAGCCATGCTGCAAGCAAGTCAGTGGAGCAGTGCCTGGCAGCATAGCAGGTGCCTCTAGTCATTCCATTAAATTGAAATTAAATTCTGTTAAATTCCAAATGACCTTGACCATATGGTTTGCTCTGAAAACAGTCCACCATTCAGTTAAAACAGCATTTACCAGTCCCAGATTAGCTGAGCATTTTAAGGGAGTGTGGAAGGAAGTCCATAAAGCCATTAGGGATTCTTCCCAAGATCCGAGAGCAATACATCGAGGTGAGAGGAGTGAGTTTTCATTTTCATCCTCTTTACCCGGTTTGGCCGTGGTTGATATGTGGTGCTGTAGCTGGAGCATCTTCGATTTCTCTGGGGCAGGGGCAGTTTCTGCTGTCGCCTTTTCAGCACCGCAGACAGTGCCGTGCGCAGTGTGCGGGGCGGACTGTCGGGGTCCGGACTGAATTGGACCGGACTGGTCTTAACTGGACTAGACTGGATTGGACCGAACCGGCCCAGACCAGCCGCCCTGCCACACCTGCATCCCTCTGGCGGTGCTTTCAGTCTCGCATGCAAAGCCTGTTAGCCACGTGGATTTTGTTTTGGGTTCCCTGGAACTTGCCAACAGCTTTGCATCTGGTGGACCAGAAACCCCATAAGGGTGTAGCTGCAGTACAAGGACAGCTGTATGGATGCTGTGTAGTCCTGTAAAATACTCGAAACGTTGAAATATTTCTATCAAATAGGGTTTCAGTGATCACACTGTATTAGTTATTCTGTTTCATATTCTGTATTATGTGGACCTGCTTGAGTGAGTCCAGAGGAGGACCATGAAGATGATCAGAGGCCTGGAGCACCTCTCCTGTGAAGGCAGGCTGAGAGAGTTGGGCTTATTCAGCCTGGAGAGAAAAAGGCTCTAGGGAGACCTTAGAGCAACTTCCAGAGCCTAATGGGGCTGACAAGAAGTCTGGAGAGGGACTTTTCACAAGGGTATGTCGTGACACAAGGGGGCTTTAAACTGGCAGAGGGGAAATCTACGTTAGATATAAGGAAGAAGTTCTTCCCTGTGAGGGTAGTGAGGCACTGGCACAGGTTGCCCAGAGAAGCTGTGGCTACCCCATCCCTGGCAGTGTTGAAGGCCAGAGCTTTGAGCAACCTGGTCTAGTGTGAGGTGTCCCTTGCCCATGGCAGGGGGTTGGAACTACATGATCTTTAAGGTCCGTCCCTTCCAACCCAGAAATATTGTATGATTCTATAAGGATAAAGTGAGAGCTGTAATTAATACATGTGAGTTAGTGTTAAGACTGTAATAAAAGTCAGGTTAAACCAACTGGCTTTAAATGATAATTCATAGCTTACATTACATTACCATTTTCATAAAAGAGGATAAAAATTACAAGCAAATTTTCTTCATATCCCTCCCTCTTCTTGAAAAAACCCCTAATGAACAACAGTAATGATGCTGGAGTTGAGGATAGCACAACCAGAAATCTGTGTTCTGTTCTTGGCCCATTGTTATCATGCCTCTAATGCTGTTGAAGTCATCACACTTGGGAGATAATGAAATACGCATTGCTCTGTCTCCAGGCTTATGTGGTTGTTGATTCAGTTCTTTAGAGTAAGTGCCCTGTGTTTGGAAGATCAGTGGGAAAAATATGATTTATCGTTATCCCAGCTAGAACAGGTATTTCTCTGACTGTTACTCCAGTTGAGAGTTCGAAGAGATGGAAGATAAAAAGCTAAGAGGATGGTGTGATCCAATTATCATAACAATTTTTGATGTATAAATTATCCATTTCATGCATAAACAGTTTGTGCTTAATACTGCATTACGTAATTAAAGCAGCAGTGTGGAATATGGTTAAAATTGTAGTTCCTAGAGAATTTGTTGTCCATTCCACATTTCTTTAGTGGAATTTGCAGCTAGATCAATAAATATATGAAATTTAAGAAAGCTTTGGGTGGCACGTCACATGGTAAAGCTGCAGTCCTACTTTTAGTGAAAAATAGACCTCTCTGTCTCTCTCTAGCACTGCTGGAGCTAGAAATGCTTTTTAAGTAGAAATTGTACTGGCACTTTCTTGTATTACTCAGAGCAAAAGATTCAAGTTGAAATTCTTTGAGGTTGCCAGTAGGAGGTCTTTAATGTCTTTGCTGGGCATTCTGCTGTAGCCTGGTATTTCTTGAGAGATGTGGTTACTGGAGAAATATACCCATTGGAACACTTCCTTTGATGCTGCACCATTTAGTGTATCCCTTCTGTAAGTAAACATTGCCCTTCTATTGCCTTTCCTGAATAATAGTAGCGTAAGTAATGCTAACCTGTGCTCTCCTGGACAGAATCTGAACCTCTTTTCCTTTTCGCTGATACAGATACTTGCACTCATGCAGGAACATGAAAGCTATTGGTATGCTGTAGAAGTTAGTAGTACTTTCTCTTCTGTATGTCAGTTGGGATTTCTAACCATTTCTAAAATGTATTGCTACTTCATACTAGTACTAGCATGTGAAAAGTCTTGCAAACTCCAATGTTAAGCCATTGCTTTCACAGCAGAGCCCATCAGGGTTCCAGGGAGCAAGCACCTTCAGTCCCTAGGTGGTTGTGAAGTGGTGGGAAAATAATGCGCTTCTGATGGATCTGGAGTGACACACTTCGAGCATTCAGTGACTTTATGGAAAGTTATCACAGTTGAGAGCAAGAATCATGAATCTTTTCTTCTTTTCCCTGTTCCTGAAAACTTGAAGAAATGGAACAGGCAGTACCAGGAAACAGAAAAGAATGATAGTAAATACATATTTTGACCTGTTTATTCTGCAAATAAATTCCATAATGCATGGTAGGAATAAACACCATTTATGCGAGTTCCATTATCTTATTGGCATCGATGGAAAGTTCTGCAGTAAAAATTATACACTCATGAGAAAATATGAAGTTAAACTGCCTTACAGTTTCTTGACATAGGAAGTAATGGGTATCCTGCAGGCCAAATTCTTTGTTTTCATCTACATTGTTGTTTTGCCTTCACTGGTGTGGTACATGTGCATCTCATTAGCTGTCTTGTTGACTGTTACTGAGTCTTAGCTTGGCTTTGCTTACGTATGTCGAAACATCAGGGATTGCACACACAGACTGTAAAACTGCTGCAGAAACAAATGAGTTAGATGAAGAGCACAGAGAACAAGTATGCTGAATAACAGATGAAAATCAATAAATGAACTTTGAGTGAATATTTTATTCTGATCTGAAGCCTGTTGAGGTTTAGTGATTTTTTTCCTGTTTATTTTAATAGGCCTTGGATCCGGAAACACTCCTCACTGTGTAGCGGTTTTGATTCAGGGCACAGTAACAATGTACAGACTCAAAAATTCCCTTCTACCAGTCAAGTTTAATACACATTCCATATTTGTATTGAACAGCAGGAAATCAGGTAGGAATTCAAGGATACCATATATGCCAAATTAATACCACTTTAGGGTATTTTTCTGAAAATACTTAGGTTTAGTTCCATTCAATAAATATTTGACAGATTATATCTGCAGCACCTGTGGATGTAGGAAAAGTTACAGGTGCCCAGTGTTTCTGAAATGCAGCACTGTAATGCATATGGTACAGAAGGCAAGCTAGAAAATCCTTTAACGTTAGTCGGCATCTAAAAGGATCTGAGGCCTTTTGCACTGAAGTTCGTTGTAAAAGATGCCTCTATTTCCAACAGGCTCCATTAGAATGTAGGAGGAGCTTGAACCTGATGGTCAGGACACTGAGGAGAACATTTGTAACCAGAGGTGACATGCTGGATTTGTATTGTGTAGCTTAGCTGAAATCAACAGGGGTACTGTGGTCTATGATCTTAGAGGGATTCTGCATTCACATCTTAATGTGAAAGTATTGTACATGTAGATCCTTCAACTGTGGGAACCTCAGAAAATTCTGCCAGGTACTGCAGCTCTGGTTTGCCTGAGTTCAAGTGAGTATGTGCCAAGTGTAGATGAAGGCCCTTATGTTTCTGTCCATTTTGAGCAGGGATCAGAACAGCAATGACTGCTGCTTAGAACTTGGGAGAATTAAAAAGCTGTGTGGAAGCTTCTGTGCAACTTCAGCCAGCCATTTGCACCCTTGATTTTGATGGTGAAAGTTGTAAATTCCCTTAGAAGAATGTTGTAAATTCCCTTAGAGGATGGATACTTCTCTGAGCTTGTGAAGCTCCTGTTAAGATGTAAATTATGCCTAAGAGAAGAGACTGTAACTGATCTTGTAATTAGCTTTCAGGTAAGATAGACATATTGGTCATTGTACAAGGTTTCTTCTATTAACTGAAACTAAACTGTAAAATATGCAGAAAAACAAATAGTTCTGTGGGGAAGTTTCCATTGCTCTGTTCTGTGGAAAAGAGAAAAGTTACTCATCAGGACAACACATACACACACAAATAATTTAATATCACTTTTTTCATGTCTTTTTTTTTTTTTGTTTCTTCTTTTTTTTCAGTAACATAAAGTATCTTACATTGAATGGAAAACCTTCCATTCAAAAAATGTGATATGTGAAATACCTGTGTATCACAGTGTATTTTTAATGAAGTTGTGTAAATTGACTTTGTCCCATTATTTTAATGAAAGCTACTGTAAGTAATTTCCTCTTACAGCTGTTAGATCAGAAGAGATTATCATGAGAACATGTTTTACAGCTTAGAAATAATTCTTGTGTAAAGGGAGTGATAAAACATGAACATTTTATACTTCAAACTGGTGTATCTGAACCCAGACCTTTGCAACTGAAAATGTTCAGTTAATATCATACATAAATACTGTGTATAATACTGTTTTCATACGGTTGCTGTATTAAAGTCTGTAAATTACAGATTCATTCACCTATTCCCTCTTGAACAGTCCCTGCAATTTTGCTCCTTCATCTGTGTGAAAACAGTCCTTAATAAATATAGTTTTATATTGACATTTTAAATTGACATTTTAAAATTGGCATTTTAAAAACAAAAGGGTGTGAATGTCACATACTTCATGAAGGAGTGAAGAGGCATGAATTCTGAAGAGGGATGTGTGCATGTTCTAAGGTGTTTCCGTATCTCATTCATTTTGGTGGGGACTGATGGACCTTTCAGAATTAAGTTATGTTTGAGAAAATACTAGACCTTTTTATGGCAGATGGAAATACCTCTGTGAATTCCATAGAAAGTAAAACCAAAGAGAGTTCAAGTGCTGTGGAAGTAATCTGGGAAAGGCTTCGTAGCCACATTTGAAGCTCAGGTTTGCATATCTGGTAGTGTTATGCTGAGATCTGTCCTTTGTCATGTAAATAGACAGTTGTTGACATCCTGTTATGCCTATAATTTTCAACAATTGTCCGCCTGCTTTAACAGGTATCCCAAGCACTGCAATGTAAAATGAGTGCAGTGCTCCACAGTATGTCCTAATCAGATAACTGTTGGGAATCTTTATGAAGCATTTTATTCCTATTACAGTTGTTTATTCCAGCTTTCATACCACTGCAACATCTGTAGCATCACTACAGGTGTATGCAGACATTCGCACCTGCCTTACTCCTGGCCTCTGACAGTAGTGTCTTTCCTTAGAATAATACATTACAAAGCAATGCTTCATCTTCAGTCTTTTAACAAAACAAAGATTTATCCCAGGTGGTGAATGAGCATTTCTTGTTTTGGGGCAGTCATAGTGCTTTTTAGAATAAAATCTCTTGCAGCCAGGGAATGAGGCATCTCTTTAAATAAAAATAAAAATTGCATAGTAGCTTTGATTCAATCTATACCATTGCATCCATAAAATTCGCACGCACAGAACTCCAATTTCAGTCTGGGAAAGGGGAGAAAGACTGAATGTTCAGTTGTGGATAGACAGCACAAAATAAATTATTACTTACCTGAAACAGAAAATAAATGCAACTAGCAAATAATGATCACTGAGCATTCACTAATAGCACCTAGGTTTAATGAAGTTTTTGTCAAAAGTATTCTCACTGCATTTCTGATACATTAGTTACCATTTTTACACCAGTCATGCACATCTGGGGTGTGTTTTGACTTTAGAGGAGAATCTGTATTTGTGAGTATCTTAATTAGTGGGATCTCTAGAGCCTTTCAATTTAGAGCATCATCCTTATATGCTAAGGGTTCGATCCTTAACATCTTTGTCATTATTAAAATATCTTTTCAAGAAGATTTGGAAACTCTTGAGCAGACATTGAATTACGAATAAGCTGAGGATGCTTTTGTCCTGGTTTTGCTGGGATAGACTTCATTTTCTTCCTAGCAGCTGGTACAGTGCAGTGTTTTGGTTCTAGTCTGAGAATAGTGCTGATTAAAACAACTGAAACACCGATGTTTTAGTTGTTGCTCAGTAACACTCACCCTGATCAAGGACTTTTCAGTCTCTCATGCTCTGCCAGTGAGGAGAGGCACGAGAAGCAAGGAGGGAGCAGGGTCAGGACACCTGACCCAAACTAGCCAAAGGGGTATTCCATACCGTAGCACATCATGCCCAGTATATAAACCATTCTTTTCTTCTGCCATTTGGCACTTGGAAGGAAAATAAAAGAGACGAACAGGTTTTTTATAACCAGCCTGTGATCAGAGATGTCAGCTCATTCAAATAGTTCTTGCATTTCCCCTGTGGCTTTTGCATGTTTATTGTGGCTGGTGTCATCCTATGTTAACTGCTAGACATCAGACTTTTTGCTGCTGTCCTTTTGAGCATAATGTTTGTGAATATAAAGCTTTCTAAAACATTTTGAACAGAAATCTTATGTTTAAACTGCGGACAATAAGGGGATTAGCTGCACTTAGTGCAAACTTGTTTGATGTATTTAGTCTGCAAACTTCTTAGAAAAAGAAGTAGCTTTAAGGACAGAGCATCTTTTACCTGAGAGAGCTGCTGTAAACTAGACAGAATTGATGAAGCTGTAACATTCATATAAGTAATGGGGCAGCAACGAGAATGGTGCGTTGTAAGAGGTGTTTTATAGAATCAGAGGACCTTAGAGATCATATAGTTCCAACCCCCCTGCCATGAGCAGGGACGCCTCACGCTAGACCATGTCGCCCAAGGCTCTGTCCAACCTGGCCTTGGACACTGCCAGGGGTGGGGCAGCCACAGCTTCCTTGGGCAACCTGTTCCAGTGTCTCACCACCCTCACAGTAAACAATTTCTTCTTTATATCCAACCTAAATCTCCCCTGTTTGAACCCATTCCCCGTTGTCCTATCACTACAGTCCCTAATGAAGAGTCCCTCTTTAGCAGATACGGGAAGGATGCTATGAGATAATCATGCAGTCTTCTCTTCTCAAGGCTGAACAGCCCCAGTTTTTTCAGCCTGTTTGACAGGATATACTGGCATTTGATTTTCTTGAGGGAGTTTGTTTTGTTTTGTTTTGCTTTTTGTTTTGTTTTGATTTTCTTATGAGGAAGTAGCTGCAGTCGTAATTAGTAGTGATCAAGTAACACATCAAGTATTTTACCTATAAAGAAATATAGGTACATAAATACCTGTAAACAAACTCATGTCTGTGTTTATTTAAGCTGATACTGTTGCCCTTCTTAAAGATATTTTACCTTAATCTTTGAAGCAGTTTAAAGACTTTATCTGCTGTATGGTTTAGTCAGAAGCCCACTGTAGGCCTTCAGGAGCTACAGATATTAAATAAATAGCTATTTTATTACTGCTCCCTCTCAGTTTCACTTACTAAGGTGAATTGCAGAGACAGTTCTTGCAGAAATGTCTATATACACTTAGGATTAGTGTGTGACCATGTTTTTTAGGATTTTAAATACACAAGTACATCTAACTCTGTTCTGTTTCTCCTGCTGCCCAATTCTTAGTTTTCCTTACTTAAGTAGTTATGTTTTAGGACAACGCTTAGACATTGCATTTTTGTGTTTGGTTTTATTTTCAACATATCCCTAAATGAAGTTCCCAGTTTAACTGTGTTTCTGAGAAAGTAAGAAATCTACAGGGACTGTACAATTCCAGTGATGCTGATGTGTATTCACCCATTGTCAGTTAAACAAAAATTTACCCAGTTTAAAAACAAGCACACAAACTTCCCAAAATTCCTGAAGTATTTATGTCATAACTAAACACTAAAGGAGGAGCTGAGAAGACAGATTTTTGTGTATATGATGTGTTGCTACCAGTCATCCTTTAAAAAAAGTTTCTAAGTTTAGAGCCACTGGTGTACTCCTTTGGCAGGATGAATGAGTTAGCTCATTTTATCTATAGCTTCAGATTTGGTGTTTCATCCTTCAACTTTTGTTTCCCTTATTCACTTGCAAAAACATTGCAAATTTCTTTAGAAAATGCTGCCTTTTTTAAATTGGTTCCAGTTTTCCTAGGAATAATGAAGCTGGTTGTCCCTGAAGTGAGTGTGGCCTCTCTCACATTGGGAACAGTGGCAGGTGGCAGACGTTTTGGGAGATGGCATTTCTTCATGCAGTGATCCGTAGAACAAATTATTTTTAGTCCTGAATGAAGGAAAAAAAAAAATCCTAACTGAAGAATTGTAAAATAATTTAAAATTAAAACATAATGAAATGTGAGTAGTTCTCCCCAGCTAGTTTTGTTCTTCAAGGAGGTTGTAGAATCAGTTACTTTATTTCTGAGGTATTCGAAATGGGGCAAAATATAACACAGACGAAATATAACACAGTTTCTTTAAAAATGCATTCTGAATATTAGTTCTGTAAAATAGCATAGTTATTTTGTGGTAAGATGTTCTGCGTTCTTCATATATGAAGTTTTGGAATTGCTGCATGAGTGCAAAACTAAATTAATCCCTAACTTTTAAATCAGTGTTACCATCCCCATATTGCCAAGATCAGTGTAATAGTTGTAGCAGACCTGAAAGACCAGACGTTTTTTACAAGATTTTTTAGTTGTTGTTTTGGGATTATTTTATTAGCATGATAATTTGTTCAGTGGGGTAATTTTTTTATATTTGGGAAAGTGCATAGGGAACCTAAGAACCTAAGCATTTCATTGTAACTTTCTATTTTAGGTATAATAAAGTTGACATAGCTCATGTCCTGCTGCACTCTTAGCAGGGAGACTGAGCCAGAGCAGCAAAAGCAGGAGGTTGTGTGGTGGCTGATGAAAGCTGAGTTCTGAAAAAGTTGTGGTTATGTTAGGTTGAGTTAGTGCTGAAATGTTTCCTGGCTACATCCAAATAACCTTGCTCAGTCCTTAGGTTCTGGGGGAAAAAAGCTACGATTGAAAACTGTATCTTTTTAATTACATCTCTGCCAATTTATGAAGCTGCTATTCTGGACTGCTCTAGGTCACCCAGTTTATTGTCTAGTAAATACATCTGTTACACAGTAATGCACATATTCTGTTTATTTTCTATAAAGACCTTGTGGATCAATTTCTCATGACCTACTAGAAAGTTTGTTTTCAACTCTGGATGTGTTTTCAACTCTGGATTCTGGAAAATGTAAGATTGCTAAGTCCTCATGTAATTTTGAGAAAAGCATTATTTGCCTTCTCTGCTTTGCAGGCAGAAGGTGTTTGATGACTTATGACTTCTTGTATGATTAATGTCTCTGTTCTGTGGTGACAAAATTAGGATGAGGAGTACAGCAGCCCTCAGGAACTTCAGAAGGCTCTCCAAGGCTAAGGGCAGGCCTCTAGGTAACTTACAGACAATTTGGTTACATGTCTTCTGATGATGGAAAAGGTCTTTTTCATCCCCTGCTGAAGGGGAAGTGTGTTAAATCCTTGAGGTGTCTGTCTCCTATCTCCAGATGGTTTTAAAGAATTTGTACTTGATGGAGTGCTGAGGGACAGTAACTTGACTGTTGGGAGTAGTAAAGCAAAGCAGTATCTTCTTCCTCTCTGAGTACCATAATGGTCTTTTTGGTTGTATAGATGATATTTTGGGGAATAGAAACTGTAGAAAAATGTCTGGTCAAAACTTTTGGTAAATCAACAGCCTCAGAGGCTATATTTTGCTTCTCTTGAATCATAGCCCTGTCAGTTTCAGCAAGGTTTAAAAACTCCGATATTTAATCATGTTAGATTTGCATTTTTAAATTATACAGTTGTAGTGATTTAAGTCCCTTCCAGTACAGCTGAAGCTATTTTTATCACCATTTATTGCTTCGTTTTTACTCCTGTGTTAACATATCCAAACAGTATTACAGCAAGGTGGTGATACAGTTTTCAGATTGACTCTTTTACCTAGATTGTGAAGGCATTTATAGAAAATGGTTAGTTTCCTTGTTCTGTGCATTCACCAACATCCTTCAATATTCTGCTATAAATCTGTTTTGATATACTATTTATTTATGAAATTAACTTCTCTCATTTAGTTTTAAGTAGCTTTGAGGAGTCTCTGATCTCAGCTGTCATTGTGTGCAATCTGTCTACTTTGAATGTCTTTTTCTCATCTGGTGTTACATGAATTTAACAAAGTGTTATGTAAATATACACACACCTGTATAAATATCTATGATATTTTTATCTTCGTGGGTTTTTTTTCCTGTGTGGCGTTACAAATATCAAGTTTATTTGGAGTTAAAGATTTAGTTATGTCTTACATTTATATACAACATGTTGAAAATACATGACAATTTCAGGTGAAAACAACTTTTAAAGTATTTCTTATGGAGTGCAGAGTTAGTAAAGGTATATGAGAGTTCTCCATTTGAAGAGCCTTGGAGAACACTGATGAAGTACTTGCATTAGATTTCAATGCTGAATAATTAAAAGACATTTGAAAGCTATGAACAGGCATAACGTCTTTGACCTTGACTGGACTTTGGCCTGCTCTGTGGAGTGGAAGACTCAGTTCTATAGGAACAGTTTGCTCACTCTTTTATTGCATTCTCTTTTTATTGCTAACATCATTCTCCATTTAAACAGGGAGTTGTATCTTGAAATTAATACATGGTTATTATAACAGGATTGACGGAAGGCAGCTAAGAGGGTGTATGCATACCCTTTAAACTGTGCTGTTCAGCTATTACTGTTTTTATGAAATAGAAATGTTCGTACTGGGTCTGTGGTCCATGGTGGCTTCCACGTTTTCACCCCTTAAATCTCATTATATGGCAACTGAAGATATTATCACCTTAAAATAGTATTTTCCTTAGAAGAAACTGGCACAGCTGAGGTCAAGGGAAGTTGATAGGCATCTTCTGTGTCTGCAAACATAGCCTGTTTGAATGAGTACTACTAAGAAACTTCTTTCTTTGTAGCATGTTAGGATTTCATTTGCTGGCAGGTGAATATATTATCAAATATCTATTCCATAATGACATCTCAAAGTTTTTTAAAAACTCAATGATTAAATAAAATTATTTCCTATGAAAATGCTAAGATCAATATTTAATGCCCAAGTTCAACTCAGTGTTCTATTCTCATCTTTAAATTGAATCATTTTTCTTGAATTGCTTTTCTGCAGATAGAATTCTTTCTGAAATGTGTGAAGATGATAGGTAAAAAGGGAGGGCAAAAGACCATTGCTTTTTCAGCAGATTTTGAAATTTTCTTTTTGAATGAAATTCTCAAAACTGCCAGTTTGACATATGTTTGAGATGTATCTGAGAATTAAAATATTAACTCTGGTTTTAATGTATTCTTTTCTTTGAAAATCCACACAGCATTTGAGAGATATTATTTGACATACTACATATATTATTTGAGATGTTTAATATAATTTGATATTATATTATCTCTTTCTCAGTCAAGCTGGCTACTAATCATCTGTATTCTGGGTGTTCTAAATATATGGGCCTCTTCATAACTGATGTAGCACTTCTGTGATAGGACTGATAGCAGTCACAGGCTAATCACAAGAATCAAATGCACTTAAGCCTTTCTGTATTCTAAAAGTTTGACCCTTCATACCAAACAGTACATTTGCTAAATGCAAACCAGCACTCCTTTGGTAATACATACCTACATATGTAATGTGGCTTTCCAGTATCAATACACTTATCTAGTATGTGAAGTTTGTAGAATGACAAAAGGTAAAAGAAAGTGTATACGAATACATTGAATTCACTGAGTGTTTCTTTCGTTTAATCCAGCGTTTTGTCTTTAATAATACTGCATTGCAGGAAAGTAAGTATGGTAGCTTCACCTTGGCCAGCTACCAGACCCTCACCCAGCTGCTCTCTCACTTTTCCTCCTCAGTAAGATAAGGAGAGAACATAAGATGAAAATATTTATAAGTTGATACGAAGTCAGGCAGATCCCTTACCAATTACCAGCACTGGCAGAACAGGCTTAACTGGGGAAAAATACTTTAATTTATTGCCAGTTAAAAGTAGAGTAGGATAGTAAGAAAGAAAAATCTTGCCCTGTACCCCTCTTCCCATGCTCAACATCTCTCCTTTATTCCCAGCTCCTCTATTTTCTCCCCCATGAATGGCACAGGGGATATGGGGAATAGGAGTCTGTCCAGGACAGTTCCTCTCTGCTGCTCCTTCCTCCTCACTTTTCCTCAGCTCTAGTGTAGGTCCTCTCCTTGGTCTGCAGCCCTTCAGGATAAACCTGCTCCAGCATGGGTCCTCCTCAGGCATTAGTTCTTGGAAGGAGAATTTGCTCTAGCATGGGCTCTCTGTAGGTGGCAGTTACTTCAGAAAATACCTTGCTCTGGTGTTGGGTACTCCATGGTCTGCAGTGTAGGTGTCTGCTCCAGCATGGTCCTCTCCATGGGCTTCAGAGAAGTACCTTCTTCACCTTGGTCCTCTCCATGGGCTGCAGGGAAGTCTCTGTACTGGTGCCTGAACCACCCCCTCCCCCTTCTTCTCTGACCTTAGCATTTCCAGGGTTGTTTGTCACACATTTTTTCTCTCACTTCTCACTGCCTAGCCAACATTTTGCCCTTTCTTAAACATGCTTTTGCAGAAGCATCACCAGCTTCACTGATGAGCTCAGCTATTTCCTGCCGTCAGAGCCCCTCACAGACACCACCCCTGCAGCCCCTCCAGTACTAAAATCTTGTCACTGACACCCAGTACAGTCAGATGGAGGGGAAGAATGCAGAAATCAGTTTTGTTTCTTACCGTGGTTAATTTCTTTATTTCTTTTAGTATCAATTCAACCACAATAAATTTAATTTGTGGTTATCATTTCTAGACAAATGACAGGAGCAATTTTCTGAAAGACACGCTGAATATATTGGAAGGACAATGTAGACGGTGTTTTTGATCTCCAAAAAACACATATAGAGAGATCAGGCTTATATTTTTAAACTCTTGCAAGATGGAAAGACTGGTAGACATCCTCTGGCTGCCTGGGCTACTTGGATGTTTGCTGGCTCTTGTTTTTCAGATTTTCACCATGAAATACCTTTTTGAGGCTTTGTGCAGTTTCTCATGTGGTTTTGCATCCTACATTGATCTCTATTGGTGCCTAAAGCTTGAAAAAAGCTTGCATCATTCTACACAAGCTGATGCATGGATGTGCGCTAGAGCAGGCTTAACATTGCATCATAGAAAGTATTTTCAGTTTGTAATTTAGATATCCATTCTAAAAACACTTTCACACTTTCTTATATTTTTCTCGATTTTATGAACATAGAGTAAGCAATTGATTTTGAAGGTACAAAGCTTAATTGATCCAGAGTTTTGTTTTATGAAAAATGACAATTAAAGAAAATATGAAGAATTCTTAGTAAATAAAATGTGAAAATTAAGTTTCATGTATAGTTTCTAAAATAGTGCATGAAAAAATTCTTTTTGTCTTAACCAGCATTATGTTTCACTTCATGGTGATGTAGTAATGTCATTTTCTAAAATGGCATATTTATTTATATTTTTAGTGGTCATTGGCAGCTCTGAAAACTATGGTATTTTAAAATAGCGTTATAACAAGGTTTTTTAATGCCATGCTAAAGTTAACTTTATATTTTATTATTTCAGTTGTTCATGGTGGACAATGGAGCAGATGACTGGAGAATAGCCATGACTTACGAGCGTATTTTCTTTATCTGCTTGGAAATACTGGTGTGTGCTATACATCCCATACCTGGGAACTATACATTCACATGGACAGCCCGGCTCGCCTTTTCTTACGCTCCATCCACAACAACAGCTGATGTGGATATTATTTTGTCGATACCAATGTTCTTAAGACTATATCTTATTGCCAGAGTTATGCTTTTGCATAGCAAACTTTTCACTGATGCCTCATCTAGAAGCATTGGAGCATTAAATAAGATAAACTTCAATACCCGTTTTGTTATGAAGACTCTAATGACAATATGTCCAGGAACTGTACTGTTGGTTTTTAGTATCTCATTATGGATAATTGCTGCATGGACTGTCCGAGCTTGTGAAAGGTAAGGTTGTTTTGTTTGTTTAGTGCTTTCTGTCTGTCTTTGTATTTTTTTCTCTTGTTTTGCCTCTTCAGTTTTGGACTCAGGGGACGTAAATACTTAATGGAATAGAGCTTCTAGATCCTTGATATTATGAATGTTGGTTGTGTCACAGATTGTCAGGAATGCTTTGCCTGTTGGTCTGAAGGACTTCAGCAATGAGGTTTGTCCCATGCTGTTTACCCTAGCATTGCAGTTTGATGTCAGCGTTTCGGTATAACTTCAGGCATGTTCGCTAAAGCACAGTGGAAGCATCATTATCCGTCCCTCTAAGGAAAATCCTATAGAGACAGCTTATGGGTTGAGGCAGGCGAGTTGACAATATCAGTAAAAACTTCACTGTTTTAATGGTCATCTGACTGATCACTTGATAGGCATTGAGCTAAGGCAGAACATGTGTCTTTCTCAGTGCCTTAATGGTTGTACTGTTAGGTCTCAGAATGCTAATTATAGCAAGTGGGTTGGTGAGCAAGGTATTTTCCAAGACTGCAGTTTAAGATCATCCATGAGGGCAGAATGTAGTTCAGATAATGACGGTGGACAGCCAGCTGAGTATAAATGGTTTGGAGGGGCTTCAGAGTAATCTGGCTGAGGGAGTTTGGGAGTAAAAGGTGGGGAAAGTATGAGTTTTGCTGTGAAACAATGCCAGAAACTCTTCCTGTTTTATTGCTCAGGTTTCTATGTTTGTTTTGAGGGGAAGATTACTTTACATAGGTTTTTCATTGCCCTTATCAATCAGTGTATTGCTGTCTGTCATACATGGGCTTCATAATGAAAATCGAATTTTTTATTGGATCTAACTTAATAATGTTTGTGTTTATAACACATTCAAGACACGTGATCTAGAGCGCTTAGGAATGTGTTACTTTCATATATGAATTATGAACCCTGTAAGCAGATTACTTTTTGCAGTCTCCAATACTGATCCTGTTACTGAGATAGTTCTGTGCATGGTTGTCAGTTGTTTATAGCTGTTGAAATAGAAATATTTGGTTTATTAAAAAAAAATAGAATGGTAGAGCATTATGTCATTGAAAAGTCTGACAAATTTGCTTCACTCTTCTGTCTCTATTGTGAGAAGCGAGCTGCTTTTCTAGGTTATGTAGAAGGTAGTCTCTCTTGCTCATCTTTTATTTTTTTCTGTGCAAAGGAAGAAAGTACCTTGCCTTCTGAATGCACAACATGGCTTTAATCTGCCCATGTATCAGGGAAATATGAGCTACACATGCCCATGTACTGCTGTACATCCAGAACAGCTCATGTCATGTACCCGGAGTTGCTGTGGATTTACAGCAGCAGAACTGAGAACAGAAGTGGATTTTCTGCTTCCTCAGCACATTTTTGGCACCATTTTTGGTTCTGTTTGTACCTCTAACTTCTGGTGATGAAGTCAGTTTAGATTGAGCAGTTCGTTTATGCATCTTTTCTTCTGCCCATCAGCTTGTGATCTGTATTTTTTCTTGCTTTGACAAAACCAACCAAAGAAACAAAACACATACAGACAAATCCGTGTGTGAAGGTGAAATCCTTTTCTGCTCTCTGCTCATTCTTGTTATCTACAAATAAATAAATATCTGTCTTAATTCTTGAAAATACGAGTTCCTCTCAAAGTTTCCAGTAAGCAGTTCACACATGAAAACTGCTAGGCAAATGTTAAGTATTTATTTGACACAAAAAGGTGGACGCACCTGCTAGTAATTCAGTTGTAATTCATGCAGGGGGGAAAAAGAAAAGTTTCTTAGCTAATCTAATTTCCTTGCAGTATGTGTTTGAGTTCTTTGCTTGCCTTGCAGACCTTATCTTAGATTGTACACTGCATGTATAACCCCAAGGCCACACTTCACTACATTGGAAATTGCCTTTAGTAGTTTCTGCAGTGCCAGTATGCATATTTTTATTGGTAGTTAAAAAAACCCAAACCCCAGAAACAAACAAACAAACAAGCCCCCAAAAAAACCCTAAAGCCCCCCCAAAACAAACAAACAAAAAAACCAAATAAAACAAACTACGTTTGAGTATTTAGTTTTAAATCTATTTTCAGTCCCCAAACACTGAAGCAATGATGTATCTTTTTTTTTTTCCTAGCCAATATGTGTAATTACTGTCAATAGATCAAATATTGTTTATGTATTGATAATGCTGGCTGTTTATCACAGTTTTTTACCTTCTCTTGGCTCACTGGATCTAAAATGTGCTGTTTGAAGTCACATTTCTTCAGTGGAGGCAGAAATTAATTGTTAAATATTCAATACAACAGTGATCAAAGATGACCCATCATCATCTTGACTTGAATCTGTGCTATGAATGAATGCTTCTCTGCCTTCTAGCCTTAATTCCTGGATTTGCAGACTGAGTATAGATTAACAGTAAATGTTAGGCTATTCTTTTATAATATTTACCTTTCAAAGCAATTCATCACTAAAAACTGATGTAACTGGTCGTATTTTCATTGCAAATGCTACCAATAGACAACAGATCTATTGTTTTATCAAACAGAGAAAGCAGTAAGGTAGTCTGTCACAGAAGTACTTCAGAGAATGTCTGATATACATAAACCAAAACCAAAAAAGCACAATTGATCCAAATAAGAAATATGTTTCCTAAATGTATCTGGAATGACTAATACTAAATGACGGGGTTTTCAGCTGCTTGAAAACAGTTTATATACATTTAATAGAGGAAGCAGAGGCACCTTTCCTAATGCATGTAGAGCTTGCTTTCTATTCTTTTAATTTCGTATTTTCCTTCTCTTTGGAACAATGTTATTTGTGTATTCTCAGCAAAAGAGTTTGGGGAATACAAGCAAGAACATATTCTTCAGTTTTTTTGGATTTATAGAATTAGCCTTATAGATATGGAAAGTAGTAATAACTGCTGCAGTAATGGATATAGTCATCCCTTCACAAAAATTTGTCAAGCCAAGATAGACTGGTTTCTAGTACAAAAATAGCAGGCCCAACTTGGGGGAAGGGCATGCAAAAGACAAAAAGTTGAAAACAAGCACAAAAAAAATCTCCTTGCTTACTTAAAAAAAATCTTCTTTTTCAGGGTCATCTACCTAGAGCAGGAAAAGTTTTATTTAGGTTAAATTCTCTTTTATTTACAGAGGGTTTTTACATACAACAGTTGTATGAGAACACAGTGAAGAGGAAAAGCTCATGTGTAGTTCCAACGTCTTGTAAGAATAGTGAGCAAAGTAAAGACTGCTTCTCTGAATGCAAAAATCTGAAGAGAGTAAGAGGACCTACAAAAGAGGACTTACATGCTTTCAAAGACAAAATGCCTTTTTTTTTTTCATTCCTATTAATCTTGAATCTGTAAAGCTTAATTCAGGGAACGATCGTTCTGTTCACAAAGAATGGTTGTACACACTCCAAATTCTTTCAGATCAGAGAATCAATTTATGGAATTTTTTTAATTATTATTTTATTCTTGGATACAAAGACACATCCTGTGGTCCTTGTATGTTTAAATGTGGTAGTTCATTTTTTTCCTCCCCATTTTAACCAACACCTTAAACTATTCAGAATATTTTGCTTCTAAAGGAGTCCAAACTATTTGTCATAATATCTTAAAATATCGTAGAAAATATGATCATACTGAAGCAGAAATCAATTTCTTATCACTTCAAAATGTAATTTCTTGCTCCAGTAGCTTAACGTGTTTGAAAAATACACCCTGAAATGGGGATTTAGGCTATACTATTGGGTTTCTTTTGCTTCTGGATCTGGGTGTCAGGCCACAGTGAGGAGTTTAGATTATGGTTGTCACCATGGTGCTAATGAATGGATGACATGCTGATGGAACTCTGACCTTAGACATTAAAGAATTTCTTTTACTGAGAATTTATAATTCAGTCCTAAAAATTGGAGTCTTCAAGGTCAATTACAGGAGATAGTGTGAGGACAATTGCACTGTTTAAGAAGTGGTTATATGGAGGGAAACATTAGAAGGTGCTGTTTAAATATTTTACATGTTCTATATTTCCCTTTTATGTGCTCCTCCCCTCTTCCTTTGCTGTTAAAGTACATAGAATCATAGAATAGTTAGGGCTGG
>NW_009919620.1:0-9383 GCF_000696875.1 Nestor notabilis
CTTGGCCTGTTGTGTATCTGCAGGCTGACGTTCTCCCAGGACCCCCTCCCCGCAGGCCCATCCCCTTCAGCAGCGTGAGAGGAATCTAAAGGTGCTGACATGGGCTTCTCCCGGTGCAAAGCAGCCAGACAAAATGCCATCCTACAGCCTTCCTTCTGGGCTCTTCCACTGCAAAGTAACAGTCCCCCCAGCCCAGCCCTGACCTTCACCAGCCATCTGTAGCATCTCCAGTCTCCCAGGACCCCCTCCCCGCAGGCCCATCCCCTTCAGCAGCGTGAGAGGAATCTAAAGGTGCTGACATGGGCTTCTCCCGGTGCAAAGCAGCCAGACAAAATGCCATCCTACAGCCTTCCTTCTGGGCTCTTCCACTGCAAAGTAACAGTCCCCCCAGCCCAGCCCTGACCTTCACCAGCCATCTGTAGCATCTCCAGGAGCTAAAGGGGAACTAGTTGTAGTGAGAACTACTGTTGACCTTCTCTCTTCCTGATCCCAGGTGCCCCTGTCTCTGCAATCCTCCTGTTCAGCTGCTGAGCCCTGGGCCAGCTGGGCTACTGCTTGGTCTCTCTCTTCTACAAATCACCCATGATAAGCCTTGGACCTCAGGGACAGAAGGACAGCAGCTGCCAAGCTGGGTTCTCATGAACCCATGGGCTGCAAATGCCTGAAGCCCACCAGGGATGCAACTGAAAGTAAGGGAACTGGAAGGCAAGATGAAAAGCTTCCTTGCTGAGAGCTTCATTCACAAGATAGTGCTTCTATAGGTCTACGTAATGTGTACAGAGGCAGCCTGCATGCCCACCCTCTTAAAGCCATCATGAAGCCCCAGCCTCTGTTTCTTCAACTGGAAAGCAGGTATAATGTTGGGTAACTGTGCTACCAGCCAGCTGGGGCCTGCAGATTAAAAAACTGGCCTGTATCCTCTGCACCTTCCCACTATTCCTTTTTGCTCCACCTTTTCTTCCTATTTATAAATCTCCACTACGGACAGTGAGACAAATTAGAGGACAGAGCTGGCTGAAAACTAACCTGAGGAATTAAAAAAAATAGAAGAGGTTCATTTTCAGCCAGTTGCCCAAGCCAGCTCGGTCTGTGGACACATGGTAGTGAAGGCAGTTCAAAGCACAGGCAGTGGGTGCTGTGTTCCCTGGCAGCTTGCCCTTCCATTCACTCATCCACGAAGCTGCAGCCCAGAGTAGAGTTGTCTTTTGCACACTCCTGAAGACATTGGTGGCAGCAAGGTGGCTAAGGCTAAGCTTTGGACTGCGCACCATATTCTCTTTCAAAGGCATGAAAGGTTTGGCTCCTCAGCTGGAGCTAAGGTAAAACAGTTTTACTCTCCTCTTTGCTGCTGTGGTAATGGGTGCTTTTGTAATGCAACAGAGAGACTGAAGTGGATATCAAAATGTGGAGCCCTGTCATTTTCCCTGGGAGGGATAGGTTAGATAGCCCAGAAGATCTTTTATATCTCACAGTCAGTGCATTATCAGCATAAAAAAGGAAGAGGATGAAAGGAGTATAGACTGAGGTAGTGGATATAAACACTGAACCTACCAGCTCTTGGCAGCTCGGTCACTTGTGGCTGCATTTGCTGTTAAGAAGGACAAGATACCCTCACAGGAGCACCTGAATATGGGGGCTGCAGCAGGAGGAACTTCTCATTTCACTCCTCTGCCCTATTGATAACAGTACTGGTTTATTTATACATTCATATCTGCTACATTTTTGTCTGCTCCTTTTTTTCTAAGGGCAGACAAGCTATAGCTGCAGGTTAAAGGTTGGGCTGGCCCCAGGAGGTTTGCATTGAACATGATTTTGACATTATACTATGTAAATCTGCTTTGGAAAGAACTTCAAGGCAATTTCCAATGCACAATCAGGAAGAGTTTAATATCTGGCTTTTGGTATACCCATCAGTGCTGAAATGGCTGGGGCCTCTGGCAAATCTGGACACAAATCTTACAAGAACAGCATTTCTGAGGGATTTCTGGCCCAAACAACAACAACAAAAGATCTGACAGCTAGAGGCATCAATTACAGGGGCATAAAGGGCTTGGACAAATTCCTCTAAATGTTCTTGACTGTTGGGGCAGTCCAGCTCTGTCTGAAATTCAAGCCTGGCTCCTGCCTTACCACCTTCCTTGCCCCAGGAAAGGGCCCATTGCGCTATAGATTCTGAACCAAAGCCAGCGGTTTCAGCCTATCTCAAATAGCAGCACACTCAGCTCTGCTGGGAGCTGGGGAGCAGGATGAAGTGGGGACAGTTGTTTATCAAACTATCTTTTTTTTTTTTTTCCCCCAACATGGTTTTAGAAGGTGCTTGAATATCAGCCTGTCTCTAAGAGACATCTGTGTGTGTCTTGCTCAGTCCCTCTTAGGACAATTAGCGCATCAGCACGATTTTGCCCTTATTTTTAAGAAACGGGACTCTGTCCTGGCAGCAGCCTCATGCTCCGCTTGTTGGGGTTGGTTGGTGGCAGTGTCATCTCTTGTGATTGCTGCTGTGGCGGACGCAGACGGCGAGAGCCCACGACTGCTGGCCAGATATAGCTATGCCAGAGATACCGGCGAGCGCAGCGTAGGCTGCGAAGTGTGCCGGAGTGCCTGGGGAAGTATTTGGGTGAGCAGCCCTGCGCTGTCACTGCCGGGCGGAGAGCAGCGTGCCGGGCAGCTGATTTAAAGCGAGCTCAGCTCCATCTAAATCATCTGCCACAAGGGGACCCACCGCTTTTAGCGGATGCGTTTCTCATTGAGCTTTCGGCTGACTGTCATGGCTGAACCTCAAAAGAGGCAGCTGGCTCAAGGCAGCAGAGACAACTGCTTCCCCTGGCAAAGCTGTTTGCATCTCTGCATTTCTTCTTCCCTTCATCCTTTTTCTTTTTTTTTTTTTTAACATTCCTTTTGCTTGTTTGATTTTTTTTTTTTTTTTTTTTTTTTTTTTTTTTTTTATATATATCTCTTCAGGCAGTTCATAACATGGGCTCCTCAGTTCTCAGTTTTGGACTAGTAATAGGGATAAAAAATAAATCTTTGGTGATGTCAGTCAGAGGCTGATTTATTCTAAGCATCAGCTTAGGCTGGAGTGGAGGGGCCAGACCCTCCTATGGGTGCGTGAGAAGTGTTTTCTCTCTTAGCTCATCCTGCAGTAACATTGCCTCTACCAGGAGGTGATGGTTTGCTTTTACTCTCCCTCATGATCAGCCTGAGATCTGGATGAAGTGAAGCTGAGATGAAACAGGAGCCAGTGACTTGTGTCTCTGTACCCTCCTGCCTCACAAGTCCCCTGAGAAGTGGGGACAGACTCACAGCTTTACTGTTCTGCAGAGGTGGCTGTCCTTGCTTGTGCTGTGGCTCTCAGCCCTTTGCTGCTACTTTCCCTAGAGGACAGTGGCCAGCCAGAAAAATACATGCAAATACCAAACCTGGCTGATAAATGAATAGCTTTTCATGGTGTGATCCCCCAAGATTTTATTTAAATTAAAAAAACAATGAGAACACACTGAAAATCTGGCATGTAGGATTAAAAAAATACCTTTTCATAATGGTCAGACTTCTAAAGCTTTTTTGGGTTCCCTTGTTCATTAGACATCTGGCTTCATTACTGGCTGGATGTGTCTGACTTTAGGTAAGCAGAAAAAATTGAAGTTATGCACCCGCGACCAGAAGTTTTCCTGCATCTGCCTAAAAATTAGTACTAAAATAGTGTTTGTGCACCATGAAAATCATTGACATTCAATGTCTGTGAAAATATATTTATGAAAATATAAACTGTTGCTGTGGTTCCAAAGATAAAACTGGGACAGAAAAAAGTACATGACTCAGTGAATGTAAAGGGGAGGGATGTGATTGCTCAATACTGAATCTTTAAAAAATGGAAAATGCTGGATAAGGTATTTGTAACCTATTTGAAACAGAAAATGATGACCTGATATAAACTTGGAAAGTGATTAGAATAATGCAATCTTCAGTCTCAGCCTCTGGGATTTTCAAAGGGGAAAACCAGAATGCCAGACTTCACCAGGTTCATTTGAAAAGCTCAGCCTCTACATTCATACTTCAGTCATTTTCTCTTTTAAAAAGCAGTCTTAAAAAAACAAGATGTCACTTGACCATGATCAGCTTGTGCCAGCCAATCTGGTAAGGAAAGCACTATGTGTTACAGAAACATTAGTGTTTGCATTCCTCAGAGATATATTTTTAGGAAGGTGCCTGTGTGTGCACTCAAAATACTTTATCTTATTAGCATGACCCCTTTATATGGGATTGTGGCACTGGCATTGAGGCTGAGCCCAGGCAAACTGAGGGAAGGCATTCAAGCCTGCACTGCTCTAGCCAGATGGAGTTCACACCCACTACAATTATGTTTGCAACACATGATTTGCTTAAGGTGCCTGTGGATGTTTCAAAGAGTAGGATGGTTTCAGTAAAGCATTCTCAGAAGAAAGCAGTATCAATCCTTAGCATCTTCAACTGAAATTTTCCTTCAAGAAACACAAAACTAAAGCCAGTCTGTGCACTTCTCATCATTGGTTGGAGAGTAGTATATACACCTGTAAAATGGCTGTGAAAATGCTGATATTGGTGGATTTCCTGGCATGTAGGCTTACTATTGTCATAGAATATAGAACCATAGAATGGCCCAGGCTGGAAGGGACCTCCTGAGATCATCTGGTCCAACCATTTGTGGAAAAGGGAGCCTAGATGAGATTATCTAGCAACCTGTGCAGTTGTATGTTGAAAACCTCCAGTGCTGGGGACTCCACCACATCCCTGGGGAGGTTGTACCAGTGATTACTTCATTATGGTGAAATCCACACCACATAAGGAATCAGAAGTTTTGTGATGATCTGTATGTATCATGCCAGAGCTGACACACTTAACAGACGCCTTGGTCCAGATACCAGTCATCCTGAATGCGCGAGAATAACCTTGAATTAGTTCCCATAGTATTAAGTCAATTTCAGTTTCTCTGATTGCAATTGCCAGTAACTAAGTTCTGGATCTTGGTTCAGAACCATGGTCTGAGTCTAGAATAAAAACACCATTGCCAGAACACAAACTGGCTGAACAAAACCTTTATCCTCTGCATGTATCAGTAAATACTCCTTAAAGTTGCTGGCACGTGAATATTTCCTGATTCCATGGATCTCACACCACAACTTCTATTGACCACAGTCAGATGGGACGTTTGTCAGTGACGTGACATTCCAATCCACGTGTTTCTTCCATTGATTTATAGAGTATCTACCACCACAGCAGCTATTAACCTTCAGTTACAGTAGGACTTCAATAACTGAAATACCATTCCAAGTTTTCTTTATAGCAGTCAATATGCTTTGTTCTAGAAAAAAACATGAATACATATTTTAAGAAACAGCCACATCAAACTTCCAGTTATCATGGGAAGATACTGCTCCTACATTTCAAATTCTTCTTCATCAATCCTTAGTCATGAAAATGACAGTTTCAGGGACACTTGGGGATTTAGGGAGCAGGAAAATGATGTGTTAATTAATTGTGAGCTGATGAGAACATTGCCAGGACAGATGTTTTGCCAGTCACACATGCATTGCAAGTGTGTGATTGCAACTGAGATATCACTTTCCTAAGAAGGTTAAAATCTGGGAGGAAGGGTGTGTACAAAGGTGAAAAGGGCTCTGTGACAAGGAAAAGTGGGATGGATCTGTACATGCATCTGCAATCTGATTTCCAGAGGTGCTGAGGATGTGCAACTTCTTCATGCTGCTCCTTCTCCACTATTAGCTTTAGGAACATATTTATGACAATAGAAACTGCGAAAGGTTGGAGCTAAGTCCCATGAATCAAGTAGAAAACTTCTTCTTAATGTGCGCTGGGAACTAGTTTCACAAAGGCATGACTTGAGCATAAGTATACATTCATTAAACCTCATCCTTTTTCAGAACCCAAATTTGGGCCACATTTGTGTGTGTCACAATTGGCATAATTAACTCAAATATCATTGTCATGTGTCAGCTGCCATGCAGGTGATTGTAGCTGGAAAAGTCAAGAGCGGGTCCCTGGCTGCTGTTCATAGGTGCATGGAGCAACTAAACAGCTGGCAGCCTCCTTGAGTACTTGTCTTGTTCCTCGGCATGATCTAGCAGTGCAATATAAAAGCTGGAAAGTGATGTGGATAGCTGTGGACTAAGATGTTTCAAGCTTCACTTATCCACTGTCATTAGCTAATACACATCTGGGATCTAAAATCACCTTTGTGGGCATCAAAGGCCTTTGTCTAGTAACATTAAGAAGTTACATCTCTTTCTGATGTTGTTCTCTGCTCGTGCCACCCCTGATCATTCTTGCCTTTGGGTTTTGTAACGAACTATTTGGTCTGCTACTCCCTAGTAATTTGAGGCTGAACCCAAAGTGTCTTGGACAAGCCCCCTCCATCTGGGGAGCAGGCAGCAGCCATCAAAGGCAGACTGGAAAGTGGTAGGCTGCTGTAGTTTGTCTGTCCTGTCACTAGAGTGAGACATGCTCACAAGCATCCTGGGCTCCTTCTGGGAGGTGCTGAGCAGGCCTGTGAGGTGCTGATGCTGGCACTGAGGGGGCACCGTGCGCCATGGTAGACTTTGGCATCCTTAGCAGGCTGAGCCTCAGGGTCAGAAACTCTCCAGATTTCATTATTCTACTGAAAAACACACACATATATATTTATTTATTTATTCTGCAATTGCCAAAGAATAGTTAAAGTGGGCAAGGGAGTGGAAGGGACCCTAAAAATCTTTTGTCATGACCTCTTGGTAGCTGTGACTACTAATCCCTGATTCCTGGGAATATGGGTGTCTGACCTGATCTGTAGTCCAGCAGACTCCGCCAGCATCTTCCTATTGACTTCCAAAAGACTTTGAGTCAGACTGTGGCACTGCTTAGCCTCAGTGAGACCAAGCAGCAGGATATGTATTGCAGATATTTCTCAGTGAGGCAGCAAGGAGAGTGAACTTTTTACTGAAGGGCAAAAAGACAGCAGTAGTTCTGACATCTAGGTAAAATGACTCATTGAGAAAAATGCCCCCTCTTCCCCTCCATGCCATGCCCACCTGAAGACACATGATTTATGCCAAAGTATTTCAGAGGGTCCCGTAAGGATGCTGCTTTTTTTTCTTTTCTCCTGTTCTTCCTTTTTCTCAGAGCAAAGAGTGATGCCCTGCCAGTGAGTGGCTTGTGCAGGTCCAGATGGAGAAAGCAAGCTGCTAAAAGGTAGTGATTGCAGCACTGATCTCTTGCAGGCTCTGCAGTGTGAGGAGGTGGTTCTGAATCACAATGAACTTAATTGAACAAGAAATGGCATCGATTTTTCCTTTTCAGCCCTCCCCATTGCTCACAGCAACAGTGCACTGAACCCTCTGCCATGCCAAGTAGCAGAATTGCACAGCACAGTAGAATGGAGATTTTTTATTTTTGTCCTATAATTAGCAATGTATTTATTTTTATATAGTGTAAAAAGCAAAGCTCTCTAGGCTTTGAATTGTCATCGGGGAAAAGCATTGCCTGTGCAGTATGAGTTTCAGGAGCACAGGGAAGCAGGCTATGTGAGAAACTGTAGCTTACTTTATGCTCCTCTGGCCAGGAAACAACATTGTTCTCGAGTTTATCTGATTGTTGAAAGAACTAGAGTGACATAACTGCCAAGCTTCTAAAGGGCTCCTAAAAGGTCATTTTATTTATTTATTTATTTATTTGTACTTAGATAAATGTGCATAAGTTCCCACCAATCTGCAGGGAAACAAGGAAGAAAAGCATTCCATACTCCAATTATTGAGACATTGCTAATTTTTGGCTGGCATGTTAACACATAGTTACACGTTTGAATAGCTAGCAGTTTCCTACATAACCTGTTAAACAGTGAACACACCGGGGTTTACTTTTACTTAGAACTGTGTAAGGAGTATGCATGTTTTCCAGTGTCTGTCCCCTTACTTCTCCCAAAATGTCAAAGAATAAATTACAAAGGTATCTGGGAAATTCTCGAGCAAATTCTTGCTATCAGTCTTAGGCAGTGCCCAGATCCCAGCTCCGGTATCATACCTGGGTTCCCTGCAATGCACAGCTTGTTTTGTTCTTGAGGGGATTTCTTCATCAGCTGAGTTTGCCAAGCTGAGCAGGAGAGGGAAGGATGGGTAAGGGAAATTTAGGTGCATGGCACTAGGGAGAGCAGTGCATATATCACAGTGAGATCAGCTTCTGACCTTAATAAATACGTATCCCTGGTGGCAGGTACTGGACACCAGATTAATTTGATCTTACGTTGGAAAGGAGAGGGGAGGATAAATGGAGCTGGTCTGTGTAGCTCAGCGGTGACTGGTGGTGACTTCTTACTACATGCTAAGCTGGCTGTCTGTGTGCTGTGAGCTGTGCCTTGGAGTGGGGGGACAGCAAAGCTGACCTCCTGGCTACCTGAAATCCCTGGTGGTGTGGGGAGAGTGACCCCTCCCAGGGAATTGCTGGGGTCCTCAGCAAAAGGGAGCACAGCCACTGCACCCCCACCACGCTGTTGATCCTGGCTGCCAAACCAGCATTTTGGGGCTGTGATCAGCTTTAATGCTGGTTTTGCAGAGTCAGCACAAAGCTCTTCTCTCTCCTGCCTCCTGCCATTTGATATTTTCATTGCTTTCTGAGGAGCGATTAAATGGATAGTGAGCATGTATTGGGTTTCATGGAAGTCCTGTCATTGACTTCAATAAAATCGGGATTAGACTCTTCTAGAATCGATGCAATTCATGCAAGCATTGAACATTGTACAAGAATTAAAGCAGTGTGTTGTGTTGCAACATGACACATATAACCAAGTTACTGGTGTCCAAGCACTCCGTCTATTGGCGCAAAATGCATCCAAGAATTGCTGTTACCGAAAGCAGGGGCTGAGCTGGGTAGCCTAAGAAATAAAACTCAAGGAAATGGCAGTGTTTAGGGTTAGCATACCGGTGACCTGCTCGGGCAAACCTTCGACACACCTCTCCTGGGAACTGTCCACACTTTGCAAACTCATCTCTGAGCTCAGCAGGGAAGGCCATGGATCTCACCTTGTCCAAGCCTGCACCAGAGTAACAAGAAGCTGCTTTGACATTGGAAGGCAACAGGTGATAATTCTGCACCTCTGATAAAGCAAAGCTTCTAATCAGCTCAGTAAGTTGAAGAAGCCAAGCAAGACCAGAAACACCAGAGCAATAGTCACAAACTATCAGGAAGAACTGGGTGGGACTGGGATTCATTCTGTGAAAAGCGAAGCAGAACCATTTGCCACAGCTCATGGCAGTGGTTATGACTCAGTTTATCTTTTGCCAGCAAGACCTTTAGGCCCACAGCTGATGTCCTTGTCTCCCAGCGATGAAGCTGCTGACAGGTTGGATGTGAACACCTCG